>NW_027656067.1:0-185322 GCF_964235325.1 Thermobia domestica
TTCCTCATTGCCTTTCCGCATACCTTCAAGCATAGCCTGATACTTCCCGATTCATTCAACTCCAAAGTCATCATTCTTCAGCGACACAAAACCAAGAGGGACACAACAACAAGGGGTATTCGACACACGATTAGGATAGGTGCAAGATCAACGAGAGAAGCGGATCGCACCGTTGGAGAATAACCAGCTCCATAGTCAAGAGTACCATTCTGTTGGTTTATCACCGCAGACTCATTAAGCTTCAGCAGACTAGTAGAATGAAGGTGTAGGAGGACATCATCGTAAAGACGCATTATCGACGCCCCTTGCAGATCAACAGGATAGAGATCCAGATGTTGACTGTCTCCAGCTTATACAGGCTCTTCCAAGCGAAAACATTCATCGTTCCAGATGACTAGGACGACGCCAGCTTCGTTGGATCTATCAGGCCAGTGCTCATCCTTTATCTTTTAATCATAACCTTTCTCTCTCTCACACACACACCTTTTCCCTACTAGTCATTTTTCAAAATTAGAAACATTTGAATTTTATTTAAATTCAATCACAATTTAGTTATTAAATACCGTGTTGTGCATCAGTTCCATCTCCAATAGTTACTTTGTTCTATGAGTATTTTTAGAGATTATTCTGAGCTACAACTGATGGCACAGCACCGGCACACTTAGACAGGTGGTCAACTTACAGAAAATAAGTGTGATTGGTGTATTGTTAGAATAGGATTTCTAGTATTACTTGATTGTAAAATTTTAATAAGCAATGGCACGACAGCTACTTTTAAATAATCTATAGAGAGTAATTATAACAATGTACAGTACTAGAAAAAATTTAGTACAATATGTTTGATCTGAAAACTAGTCTGGTACACTGAATTATTCGGATTCAAAACACAACACAAACAACCATAAAATAGAAATATATGTATGTAGTTTATTGAAATTGATATTGCAGCACACTGAGTTACTTAGATTGAAAATAAGAAAAGCAAAATTATAAATTGAACAAATTATATGTAATTTATATGACTTGTTTTCAGTTATCACTGTTCTTTCTTGCTTTTGTTTGCTCTCTTTTCATTTTGAATAAAATCCAATGTGCTTCAATTCTGTTGCCCAGACAAAACACATCATCTGCAAACTCACTCTAAACGTATTTCTTTTATTCTTTTTGCCTTGTTAATGAGCTACAAGTGTTTCCCTCGGAGTAAAATGTGTTTTGATAAAATCTTAAGGGAATTCCTATCTCAAAACCTCCACTACTTTTCGATAAGCCATCATGTACCAATAGTTGTCAATTGAGATGGTTAGCTTTAACCTTGAGAATTTCAAGGAATTACTAAAGCTTTCCACTGATGAAAGGAGTCGATGTATCTAATGGGGTTTGGGTACAAAATCTCGTGGTCAGAACCTCGCAGTGACAACCTCGCTGACCAAAACCTCGCCTTGTCAAAACCTCGCCTCCCAAAATCTCGTCCTACCCAAAATCTCGCCTGGACTAAACCTCGCCGTCCTGATCTGGGACACAGAATCTTGCCTGGTCTAAATTACGTGGGACGTAATCTCGCCTGGGAAGAAATGTCGTCAGTATAAAACGTCGTCACGACGATTTCTTCGATGTAGAATGCTCTATATATTGTTATATGTATATATATTTTGTAATAACACATAATTGAATTAAAATAATGAGAAGAACATATAACGCGTGCTTTAAAAATCTGTTTATATAAAAATGAAAATGACTATGTTTGTGACATCATACCTCTTGAACCACTCGACCGGGCTCAATCAAATTTTCAACATATATGGGATTTGAGCCTGGGATGTTTTTTACTTCACTTTGATGGTGACCTTAGGAAATTCTAACAAAATCGAATAATATTTATGAAGGTATGAAATAATATCTGAGTTTTTACGTCCCTCGATTATGTCTCGTAGGTTAAAGGAGACGTAGATGCTCAGGATGAAGGAAATGATGGAATGAAGAAACTGAGAGGAAACGGGAATATCCAGAGAAATCTCCTTCCACCCCCCCCTTACACACACATGATGTTTTGTATATTATTATTATTTGTAACGTGGAATTGCATATTAAGAAATTCATTGGGTAAATTTTAAGGAAAGGTTTCATTCCTCAAGGTTTGGGCCAAGCGAGATTTTGGTCGGCGAGGATTTTGGACGGCGAGGTTTTGAACAGGCGAGATTTTGGCCCACGAGGTTTTGGCCACGCGAGATTTTGGGCAGCAAGGTTTTGGGTGGCGAGTTTTGGAAACGCGATGTTTTGTCCCGGTGAGATTTTGTCCCGAGAGGTTTTGGGTGGCGATGGTTTGGCCACACGAGGTTTTAGCCCGCGAGATTTTGGGAGGCGATGTTTCGACCGCGAGATTTTGTCCGTATCCCATCCAATGGCTTTACCAAAACAGACAGAGTAAACAAATATATATATATATGTACAACCATTTCCTGAATTCCTGTACGTGCTTTTTCTTATTCACATTTCCTTCACCACCCCTTTATCAGGGTAGTGTTCTGTTCGTTGACCTCCAAGAACAAATTGTGCGAATCCATGCTTTTCTGTCTCCAGTCACAAATACAGAATATCTGCCTTTCATATGAGAATACGAAACAGTTAAGAAAAATAACAAAACGGCATTTTGCGTGGCCAAGGTACGCAGGTAAATTTATCATTATCATCATAGGTAAACATTGCTTCAATGCGGCCAACTTTCAAGATAGACAGGTGGCCAATTTACAGAGTAATAAGTAACGAATGTCTTTTGGGAAAATGCAGGTTCAAGACGTACCAGGCCAAGATAAGCAGGTGGCCTACTTAGAGAGGTGGCCAAGTAGACAGGTTTTACTGTACTGCATACGCACTGACCTTAGATGTTACATCATGCCGTTGCAGGATGTCTGACATCTTACAGTCTTTCTTATATTACCTATGATACATCGTACATATGTAACATACATCTATCTGTATGTGAGATACTGACCATCTATATACAGTTCTTTCGTTCGTACGGAAAGTATGTTTATTCGGAACACTATACGGAAAATAGTATAAAAAACACTTTTTCAGTTATACATTTGCTGTACGTTAAGTCCAAAAATTACAGGATTTACACATGTAACCTACGTTTTTACGTACTCCACATACATTTTTTCTCAGTGTAGACAGAGAAGATAGTAAGGCAAACAGTACAAAATGAAATAAGAGTTACACAGGATGAAATAGTTGCAGCTATGAAAAGTCAGCTCACCACATGGTAGGTCAAGTTCCAGTTTCAATATTTTTCTTTAATAGCTGTGAAATATGATTGAACATATCAATATTACTAGTATGATTAGTAATTTTAAATCGACAAACTACAAACACAGTTTAATATTTGACAGCGCATGTAGTGACATCTATTAGCGTGAATCTTATTAGGATTAGTGTGACTGAAAAGTTTTTCCTTTACTTGGCTATGGCTATGAGAAAATTCAACAAGAATCTGAAAAGACTTTACATCCCGAATCTTTGTGGGAAGAATATCAGCGAAGTTGAAGTGACGAATGGCTATGAGAAAATTCAACAAGAATCTGAAAAGACTTTACATCCCGAATCTTTGTGGGAAGAATATCAGCGAAGTTGAAGTGACGAATGGCTATGAGAAAATTCAACAAGAATCTGAAAAGACTTTACATCCCGAATCTTTGTGGGAAGAATATCAGCGAAGTTGAAGTGAAGAATGGCTATGAGAAACTTCAACAAAAATCTGAAAAGACTTTACATCCCGAATCTTTGTGGGAAGAATATCAGCGAAGTTGAAGTGACGAATGGCTATGAGAAAATTCAACAAGAATCTGAAAAGACTTTACGTCCCGAATCTTTGTGGGAAGAATATCAAAGAAGTTGAAGTGACGAATGGCTATGAGAAAATTCAACAAGAATCTGAAAAGACTTTACATCCCGAATCTTTGCCGGAAGAATATCAGCGAAGTTGAAGTGACGAATGGCTATGAGAAAATTCAACAAGAATCTGAAAAGACTTTACGTCCCGAATCTTTGTGGGAAGAATATCAAAGAAGTTGAAGTAACGAATGGCTATGAGAAAATTCAACAAAAATCTGAAAAGACTTTACATCTCGAATCTTTGTGGGAAGAATATCAGCGAAGTTGAAGTGAAAAATGGCTATGAGAAACTTCAACAAAAATCTGAAAAGACTTTACATCCCGAATCTTTGTGGGAAGAATATCAGCGAAGTTGAAGTGACGAATGGCTATGAGAAAATTCAACAAGAATCTGAAAAGACTTTACGTCCCGAATCTTTGTGGGAAGAATATCAAAGAAGTTGAAGTAACGAATGGCTATGAGAAAATTCAACAAAAATCTGAAAAGACTTTACATCTCGAATCTTTGTGGGAAGAATATCAGCGAAGTTGAAGTGAAAAATGGCTATGAGAAACTTCAACAAAAATCTGAAAAGACTTTACATCCCGAATCTTTGTGGGAAGAATATCAGCGAAGTTGAAGTGACGAATGGCTATGAGAAAATTCAACAAGAATCTGAAAAGACTTTACATCCCGAATCTTTGCCGGAAGAATATCAGCGAAGTTGAAGTGACGAATGGCTATGAGAAAATTCAACAAGAATCTGAAAAGACTTTACATCCCGAATCTTCGTGCAAACTTAACTAGAGAAATCAAAGTAAATGACAAGTGACTAGCTAGAAACATTTAACAGAAACTTGAGAAGATTTTAACACTGGAATTTTGTGAAGACGTCATTAAGGAAATCTAAATGAATTATGAATAATTAGAAACTTATTTATTTATTTATTTAAAGGTATTCAATACACGTCCTTTTACTTGTTCAACTACACCGAAAAATCCAAATGTCAGAAGATAGTAATATGATAGTTATTTTACTACAACTTGATTAGTTTTCCCTGGAAGTAAACCACTATCGTCCGTTGTTAACAGAAAATGGAAGGCTTAATTAGATATCGCATAAATAACAACTATCCCTAAACCTAATCGGCTTGTTATCAGAAAAAAGATAACTTATCTTTTAGGCATTTTATTTAATTCAAATTAATATTCTATCAGCAGCTATTTCTTGTTGATGCCTGGATGAGCCATAAATCGTACAGTATTTTTGACAACCTAAACAGAAGACGCGTATATAAGCCGTGATCGGCTACAAGTACAAGGTCAAACTAGTACAAGAGGTAGCGTGACAGAGGACTATTTAACAAGGAGGCTGCCACTCCGTCAGTACCTTCAGTCAGTTTTTAGTGGCAGTGACGTTGAGAGTTCAACAACGTCTGATATGTCAACTGTTGTTTGCTGTATGTGTTGGAACTCGGGCATACCAGTTGCGTCAACAAACCAAACATTTGTCTGAGAAAGTTGAAGGTCCAGTGAACCACAACAGAATAATCCATTGATTCCGGAAATTTCGTGCAGGTTGTAAAAATGTCGAAGATCAGCGAAGGTCTCTCCGCTCCAGGGCAACAAGTCTTGACGTCATACGACACACCACTGAGGAAAATCCATCCACCAGTACACAACGATTGTCACACCGATTCGGCATGTCAAATCCCACTGTAGTGTGCCTCCTTCACGAACTTGGGAAAGCCATCAGGATCTGCCACATTGTGCCTCACGAGTTGAAACAGCTCAGGCCCAGAGGAGAGTGGATGTGTGCCGACAACAGCTACAAGATTCGCGTAATGTGCGTTTCCTGAAACGGAATGTCACATACGACGAAAACTTTTTTTTTCGAAATTTGAACGTTCAATAACAGTGGTTAAGCAAGAGCCAATTTTGAGAACCGGTCGTCGAATAGGGCCGTTTCAAGCATAAAGCCATTCTCTGTGTGTGCTGGAATCAGGAGGGAGTTTATGTTAACAGTCATACCATCAATGTCGTTAGTATTCACCGTATTATAAACAGTTAAATAGGACGTATGCTGCACTGTGCCAAAAAAAAAATATCCTGCGTTGTTAAAGCGAAAGCACGCCTTCATGCCACAGTATAACGCAAAACCACACTCGGTTTGAAAAACGCAACAAAACATTCAGGAATTTGATGGCATCAAACTGGTGCTACAACCAGAATATAGTTCTGACCTTGCCTCTTTGGATTACTACATGTTTCGGTTCATTGTGCATTTCCTGAAATAATGATAGTTTACCAACCAGTAGGAGGTAGAAACAACAGTAACTGACTTCTTTGCCTCCAAGGACAAGACGTGGAATCGAGGAACTGGCAAGAATTGGCTTCAGACAGACCAACACGATGGGCTGTACATTGAATGTTGACCTGCTTTTACTACTGTAATAAATACAGGTATTTTTTGTACTAAACTTCTGACTGTATCTAGTATTAATTTTCTTAGTATCCTACAAATATTCGCACATAATATTAAACACAAGCTTCAAATAATATTTCGAGCCACACATGTTCTTAGCTCTTCCTGTTGCTGGTCTAATGATCAGCAGCTGCGACTTTGGTGCACGGGTCCTGTCGGGAAAATCTTGAAATTTGAAGGGATTATGGTACTTCGAATTCCGTCTTCAACAGTAAGTCCACATCCTATATAGCATTACTGCTGAAAAGGGACGCTAAACTCCAATCAACTACAAAGGTTCTTCAAAATTCTCTCTCACTGACAGGGCCAGATTAAGGGGGCTTAGGAAGGCTATAGCCCCGGGTCCCCACTCTGATCAAAATCTCAATTGACGATCTAAAAACAAACGTGAAGATACAATCATCAACATAAAATAAAATATGACCAAAAATATGAAACATATTCCCTTAAATTTCTTACTGTACTTTCATAGAAATGTGTTAGGTGAAGTCAACAGGGGCTACATTTTTTTTTCTAGCCCCGGCCTCCAGATGGATTAATAAAGCCCTGCTCACTGATATCCATCAGCAAAGCTATTTCATCATTACAGACACAAAATATTCTTCTAACGTTAACATTGTCATTAATTTATAGACTGTAGCAGTATTAACTAAAATTGCAACTTTACTCTCTAGCAGTAAAGAAAATAACCATTGAAAATTTAGGAAAATGAGCCAAATAATCCCAATAAACAAGCATGTCTACGGTAAGTCTAAGTAGACTCTTAATTTCCCTTGATAGACTTTGAGATTCTCTTTGTGTATGGGTTTACCTAAATTTTAAGCTATGCTTTGAGTTCAGATAGTAGTGACGTAACAACCTGTATACGCTTAGATCGCGGTTTGCAAGATATTGCGTGTTAAATGTGAGTCACTTCACAAATTCAACCATTAAAAAGTTGTGCAGGGCCCCGTATGTATATGTGATCTTTTATGTGATTTATTGTTGACGAAATGTTTTCTGAACGTACATACACACAGACGTAAATAGGATATGGTAGATCTTCACCAAAATCTGGTCGCATCTACATTTACATTAGGCATTTTGTTCGTAATACAATACTTCCTTGTTCGTAGTATAACATGGAAGTAATAACAATCACTCACAGAATGTTGTAAGATTATGACACCAATGTTGTAGAGAGTTTTTTTATAACTACAGTACTTTTCCAGTTAGAAATTGTTTTCATTTGTCGTAACTGATCAAAAACGTAAGCGTAACTGATATTACTCTGCAATGTCTATTGACGAAGTGCCTAGATGGATTTAACATGTAATATCTCGCAAATGGTACAAGCTAGAGTAAAATCCACTACACCAATGAATTTACGAGAACTTTTATATGAATTGGATGTATCACATGTATCCTCGTCGCCATAAGTGCCTTTACATCGCAGTGACGGGTATGTGACCGCGCAGTACTCCAAGGAAGGGATGGTTGTATAAGAATTTGTGATTAATTTTGAAGAGTTTTTATTTTGACTAGGGAATTAACATAGGTGAAGGGAGTAAAGACACAGATTTGAAGCATCAGTTCACTGTTATTGAAGCATCAGTGCACGAAAAGATTCGTATTCTCAGTTTTTCTATTTATTGTTTTATATGTTAAGTTAAACACCACAATATGTATCACTGATATCGCAGATCGTATTATTTTTTTAAAAACGTGTTTGTAACCTATTGTCAAAACATTCATCTCCAGACATGATGTAGAGAGAAGAGAAAGAGATACGACATCTGTAATATATGTATATGTGATTCACTAAGTAACTGTAGAAATTAGTTAAAGGTCACATAAGAGAGCGAAAAGGAGCTCTAAAAGTCTGAAGTTTTTAGAAACGTCCTAGATAGGTGAAAATATAGTTAAAAATTGCAAAGGGTATCATGTAATTTACCTCTCTTTTCTTATATTCTAGTATACTTTTTCTTTCACATCCAAAGATCCCTATTCAGATTTACGAGATAAAGGTGAAGAGAGAAACATTTCCATTTCAAGAATTATATAAGGAAAAAAATCTCTTGACTTAAACTAGATTCGAACTCGCAACCCTTGAATCCATGGCTCAGCGCTCTACCGATTGAGCTAACAACTTCTGCTGGAAAAGGCTGATTTCTACAATAACTGGTTGCTGAATGGTGTGTATTAACCAAGTTTGCCGAGATAATTGCTTCATATAGCTATTGCAATAATAATAATAATAATAATAATAATAATAATAATAATAATAATAATAATAATAATAATAATAATAATAATAATAATAATAAAGCAGAAGAAGAAGATCAGAATTTAAAAAATCGCATATGTTAAAAGTTTGACGTGCAGAGTAAGTCCTAATATGAGATTTTATTAATTATATATAATAAATGTAAGCGTGGTTTATTCGTGCGTGCTACTCAAACTGCGCAACTCACCACCTAGTCCCATAAGGGTTGTACAGTATGGTACAGTAGCCTTGCGTCCTCCAACCGTGAAGAATGTTTCGGTTTGAACCTATGCGTGTCCTAAGAGGAAGGAGGAGATTGAAAGAAGGAAAAGTGGTTTAGAAATTATGCAAACGTAGAATATCTCACGAGGTGAGGTGATATAGAGTTCAGCGTGTCTTTCAGCTACTACTCTATACAAGACATGCATCTACGACTTAACGTGGAACCCGAACCACACGACTCCTGACGGGAATCGAAACCCGTATCACCTCTAGTTCTATTATGGGAGACACAGGAACATGTAAAAATAATCGAAAATGAACGATATTAATGTTAAATCCATAGCTTTTGAGTACATGAATTATGTCTGATACCCTCTATATCGTTCACATCAAAGTTTAGCATTATCGGCATGGAGGTTTAATGGGAGGAGTGAAAATTAAAAATTCCTAATTGAAAGATATGATTGTCTATTCAATAGCTTTCGGGGTCGCTGTAATGAATAATTACACTCCCGATACTATTAAAGCCCAAAACTTTACTCTTTCGTCAGCAGGAAGTTTATTCATTTACTTAACTCAGGACACCTTAAAGTTAAGGATATGAAACTCGATGCATATATTTCTAATTCAAAATTATTAGATACGTATTGTAGCTTACACTTCTAAGGAGGGGAAGGGACAATTTACGCAATGATTTCCCTCACATTCGAATAAAATACTGCCCCATTATATTGCGAAAACTCATTTCGAGTTGTGTCATTGCTAACAGTTTTCCGTATTTGTTTATATCCCTACTCATTTATAACAGTATCTCACTTTTCCTGTGACGGGAGCAACACCTAAGCGAGCATTCAGTAAAGTAAATGCCATTAAAATCTATATTCATAGCACAGTGGTGCAAATAAAGTTGAGCTCTTTGGCAATCTTTAGCATGGGAAGCGAATAAAGCCACTACATTGGAAAAGTAGCTAATGAATTCCTCTCCGAAAAAGATCACCCGCACATTTATTTTACAGGTGGTGGTTTATAGCTATACTTAAGTTTGTTGAAATTGCTCCAGTGGGGCGAGACACTGAAGTCATTCGTAATAAGGGGGGAAGGGACATGTAAAAGTAGTCAAATATGAACAATATTAGTATCGAAATCATAGTTTTCGTGGTCGCAGATGAATAGTGACGCTGTCGATGTTGCTTAGGAACAAGTTAAGCCTTGGTTGGCATGGAGGTCAGAGTGGGAGGGTGACAGGCAATAAATAAATAAATAAATAAATAAAATAAAATCGAAAATATCCTATATTTGTGTCGAATATATATTTTTCGGTATCTCTGACATAAATAGTAATATTCCAGATGTGGTATATGACCAAGGTCAGCCCCATTTGCATGCGGTTTCAGACGAGAGAACCGGTGAAGATTTCAGAACAGTTCCTTTGACTTAAGTTTCAGTACACTGAGAGTGAAGAGTGGTAACACACAAATACTGGTGTCACATCCGGACCTATCAGAGGTATGATTTCTGGGGAACTGTCGTTGCTCCAGGGAGGCATTACCCCCTGATCAGTCCCTAAAATTCTTACTGCTTTACAGGGACATAGGCAGGAATTTATTTCAGTGATCGAAAGCATTTTTAGGGGTAAATTGTCCAGATGGTAATGTATACGTATACTAAATTCATTTGAAATCCCTCCAGGAGCTCATGTAGCATCGTACGTTCAACTGTACTTTTTCTGAGTCAAAACTTTGTCTCTCTCTCTGTCTCTCTCTCTCTCTCTCTCTCTATATATATATATATATATATATATATATATATATATATATATATATATATAATAGAATGCTGTAATGGACAAAAATTCTTCAGATAATTGTTACAATTACAAATTTCTTCAATATATAATAATTCAGTCTTCCTGTGAGTATTAAAGGAAAATGGCGAAATTAAACCTAATTAACTGTGGATGAATCATGACCAAAGTTCCAGTTTTAATAATTTATATCTTTTTTTATTAAATAAGCACAGGAAACAACTAAAATGTATACCTAAGATGTATTTTGACAAATACAGTTGAAACAAAAGTCGAAATAGAATAAAACTAATGAGCTTCAATTCTAATTTATCACAGGTTTGATTTTGACAAAGAGATATGCTCTTACACTTCATTAAAAGTATATTTAAATAGTGTTTTCTAGTGATACAAATATGGTAATCAGCTTAATTTCTCGTTTTCTTTGTTACTGTAAAGTTCATGTTATAAAGACACTTTTCTGGCTTTCAATTTGGCACAATCTCTTATTATTGCATCCATATCAATTTCATTCAGAATGTCATTTCCAATGGCCATCAAAGCTAGTCCATTTAATCGTTCTTGAGATATACTTGATTTCAAATAATTCTTTATTAATTTTAGTTAAACTAGTTCAATACACAACAAATGACAAAAGTGTGTGTCTTAATTTATATGTAATTTGTCCCCGATCAGTGGCAGAACTTTAAAATCAGATTTCTCCGCAAAAATTCTTTTCAGGGCCCTTTATGCCTATAGAACAATTCAATTCTTTCATGTTTCTTTCCCACATAGACGTTCGAAATCAGGCAGTAACACAATGTAAACACAAGCAATGATGCGCCCAAGATTTTTCTTTGGGGTCCGAAGATTTTTTCGAAATAGCCTACAAAATGCAAATAATTTTGTGTATTTGCCCCCTGAAATTGTGCTAATTGGGAGATCCAGACTCTCAGACTACCTGTTCAGTGTTTCGTCCACACATATTTTAGGGGGCCTCTCCCCCCGGGAGGAGATCAAAATAATACGTCTATAATATAATAATAAATAAAAGAGTACCAGCAGTGGCCCTCTGAATACTAAGTGTGCCCCCCGGAAGATATTTTCTGAATGGAAAACTGCACCTATTAGGGATGCGCACGATACAAGATTTGTGGCTGTCATGTCTCGAAAATGTGCTGTAAAAGTGATGGCTCGACTCGAAAAATGTATATTTCTCTATTGGAAGAGCCGTGTCTCGACTCGAATTTAGTCTGGAAAATCCTGTCTCGACTCGTCTCGTGCACATCCGTAGCACCTATGTCGGTACATCCCTGAACACAAGTAACTAATAATCAAAACTCTACTTTGCATTAGAATTATTACTAATTTAAAATATAGCTCCATCTAAATTTATTAGCAGAAAATGGATTAATAATTATTGTGGAGTGGAGTGGATTTTAGTTTAGCGTCCCGTTCAGCAGCGAGGCTATATGAGACGTGGACCTACTGATTAACGTGGAATCCGAACCACATGAGCTCCCGCCGGGAATCGAACCCTGGTCTCCCACGCCAAAGGCGCGTACGCTAATAATTATTGTTATCTGTCATAATAAAACGAGCATCTGTATACGCTGCTGTGATTGAAAGTGAGAGTACTGAAAATAATACTTGTCATCCAAATGACCTTTCGTCGCTTTCGATTTTATGCTTTCAAGTTATATACTTATATGCCACGGGAAAACTAATTGTATTCAAACAAATTTTGAAATACATGAAATTTAATTCAGACCCGTAACCGAAATGACCGTATCGTTCCATTTTAATTCAACAATTAAATTACTGTAATCAGGTAAAATAAATTTACAGAGTCAAAAGAATGTCGACCTGCAAATTCTTTCGTTAACAGTGACTGATATTGACAACTCCCCACCTCAATATTTGTATGATTTTGTCCAGCACTCGAAAGAAACTTTTTCGATTCCCGGCGGGAGCTCATGTGGTTCGGATTCCACGTTAATCAGTAGGTCCATGTATCATATAGCCTCGCTGCTGAAAGGGACGCTAAACTAAAATCAACTCAACTCGAAAGAAACTTTTTAGAGCCTTCGGCTGCCTCTTATCTTCTTTCACGTTTTGTAGCTTTCTTTTACTATAAAATGCTCACTTGGTTTTATATCGTTGGTCGAGTAATGAATGAAATGGTGGAATGAAGAAAGTGGGAGGAAACGGGAGAACCCCGAGAAAACCCACGCATACGGTGTTTGTTCACTACAAAGTTCACTTGGCGGGGGCTGGGATCGAACCCGTGACCCCAAGCACCAGAGGTGAACGCTCTACCACTGATTCGTTAACTTGGTAGACGTATATGAAGAAATCACTAACAGAAAATAGCTGATAGCTTTACGCCTAACCATCTCAGCGACCTCGCAACTATGAACTCTACATGAACATCGGTTGTCGTTTTCGATCATTTTATATGTTACTCCCTTCCAAGGTCGCAAGGTGTCTTGCCCCTTATCCCAATGCATGAAAAGCAAATGATATTTTCGCAAACAGCCAGGGGCAGGGAAGAAGTAACAGAACGCACACAACTCGCTGTATAGCTCTAGGGCAAATACCTAAAGGCACAAGCAATAGGCCACTTGACCAAGAGCAATGTTGCCAAACATAAGACAAGATAAGCCCACGCTCAGCCTGTTCGACACAAAATCACTGACCCTTCGAACAAGATAATATTGTCGCGCTCTCAGTCAGGTTTTAATTGCATTTGTGTTGAAGTACGTTTTCTTTGGTTTTTAAACATTTGATGAATTTCTTACACACTGTTGTGTATGATATTTTCTATGTGGAATATTATTGTATATTTTGTACTGTACACGTTGTGTAAATAGAACTCATCTGTATTTCTTACATTGACTTTGAAAACTTTAGCAATGCCCTCATGCGCTGTGTACGGCTTTAAAATGAACACACGAAATAGAAAAGTTGGTGAAGAGAATGTTAAGTTCCGTTCATTTCCAAAGCAGGGAGATATACAGCAATTGTAAAGCAATAGGGGTGTAATTTTGTCATCTGTGGTAGGACCCAAAAAGCCGTAGATCCACGCTCCTTATGCCCTTAGCAGAGCTGAGCTGATTTTGAGTTTAACGTCTCGTTCAGCAGCGAGGCTATATGAGACGTAGATCTACTGATTAACGTGGAATCCGAATCACATGAGCTCCCACCGGGAATCAAACCTGGGTCTCCCACGCCAAACGCGCGTACGCTAAGCTTGTGCCCTTAGTTTTATGAATTTTACCAAATTAATGAATATCTACATATTTTAACACAGTATATGAGTTCTTTGCTATACTGCTTTTGTAATAATATTTTTGTCATTAATTTGCTTATTATATATCTTTCTATATAAAATAACAAGTTCTGGCTGGCTGATTGATCAACGCTAGGCCAAACCGCTTAAGCTAGAAACTTGAAGTTTAGAAAGGGCATATGATTTGTAATGTAAGGTCCCACTAAAAGAAGAATATTTGGAAATTTGAAGGGAAAAGGGAGAAAGAGGAGTGGCAATTATCTTAAAATGCCCATACCTTGGAATGTTTGAGTGTTAATGACATGAAATTTGGTATATGGACTTCTCATTTAAAATAATTAGATATGCATGTAAGCGCTTTTATGATATTTGCCCTAGAAAGAAAGAAAATAGGGTAAAGTTACAATTGTTATAATTGGATGGTCATAACTCGAAAATCGTTAAGGTTATTGACATGAAAATTGGTTGAGTTGATTTTGAGTTTAACGTCCCATTCAGCAGCGAAGCTATATGAAACGTGAACCTACTGATTAACGCGGAATTCGAAATACATGAGCTCCCACCGGGAATAAAAATTGGTGTTTAGGTTTTGCAAGTAAAACAATTAAAGACATGTTTCTGCGTTTTTTCATTTTTCCTTAGAAAAAAAATTTTTAAATTGTAATTGGTAAAATAGAATGGCCATATTCCAAAATCCCTTAAGAGTAGAAACATCTTGATTAAAGATGTATTTCAGTTTTTTGATATTACGGTTAGAAGAAAAACAGCAGGAAGACAAAGTTGGGGGTTGAAATTGTTAGAATAAGATATGCCATATCTCGAAACCACTTAAGATCACAGATCTTAGTGATATGAGAAGTGAGAGGCCGGAGAAAGAGCAAATGCAAGCGTCTGGGGGCGGACTCCCCGCCTAGCCGAAAGCAAGTTATGCAATTAAAAAATTTGCATCAGTTAAACTTTACACGGCGGTTTCTGGGTGTTGGTTTTCGAAGCTCCAAGTTAATCACATAACTTCAATTTACATGTGTTTATTTTCTAAAATTCAGCAGTTGTTTATAAGTGGGTATTTTGGACTCAAATTTTACATTTAAATTCATATGTTTTTTCGTTATTTATATCTGGTATCAACTTTATTTTCTTTATCAGAAAGATAGAAGATAATTTATTAGAATATTTTCATAGTTGAGGCTTTTGTTATACAGTAATGTCAATCTTAAGCACTCTCCTTTAATATGTCACATTAGGGTGGGCCAAAATATAAAACGAACAGTAGGCGATTGTCCACAAGGTTTATTTTATTCCTTGTGATGTATACAAATAACCAACGAAATTTCAGTACAATTAAGTCATATTTACAGATCGCTTCATTTTTGCCTTGTTTTAGTTATTGTAGGATTAAAAGTGAATCTGAAAAGGCATGGGGACGCATTCGGTCACGGTGTCCCGCGTGCCTATTTTTGCCATTTGTAATATTTTAGGAAGTAGGAGATGCCATGTATATTTTTTGAAGTGAGGCTAACGGCGTCCCCCCATTCCCCCTCAGTTTTACCCCTGATTTGTTGCCAAAACTTTTAGAAAAATGTCACTATTTGTATCCTCAATTTAAAAAACGCTTTCTTCAGTGGAGTGGAAACATTTTTAAGATGGTTTTCGACCAATCGAAGAATAAATTGTTTCTGTTCCTAGTCTTTTGTCAAGGCTTCATTATACTTTTGGATGAGACTGATACCTCTTTCAGCTACATTATTCACCACAGCCATTTGTTTTGATAATTCACAAAATTCTTGAAAAAAAAAAGCATTATCTCGCCAGCGTTGTAGTGTTTGTTTGAGGAAAGATTGAGACTTCTCTTTGCCTTTTTTCATTAGGACATCAAATATTGAGTGTTCTTGCTGTTACTAGATCCTCCAAATTAAGTTCTTCGGGTTTCTTTGTCAACTTAAGTCGTAGTGGAATGTTTGGTTATGCTGGCCGCTGCAGGCTTTGGACCATCTTTTCCTTTGTTTCTTCTGATACTCTCTCATCAAAAAAAAAAAGCTAATTCTGATAAAAGTGCAGACAAAAACTAGATATATCTTGAAAATGCTGCACATGCACTACTAGAAATGCAGTACTCTCAGTAAGTTTTCAAAACTGACATAAAGTTAGTCATTGAGAGGGGTTTGGTTGACAAGGGGAGCTTCATTCCACTTTTTCACATAAACAAGGCTGACAAACAGCGCTAAACATGTGATAATTTTACTTTCGCGCAGTCATCCTAAATTGAGACTTAAAAAAATCCAATGCTTAAATGCCTTTCCCCATCCATCTAGCGTGATGTTTTGGGTCTCGAGCTCGAAATGACTGATTGTCGTTGCATCCACCAAGAAATATGAGAAATAAACGCAAAAGTTCCTTATAATCATCTCTAGGCTTCTTGGCTTAAGGAGCACTTGGTAAATATTTTAACATCTGATATGTTTGTGCATCAATGGATTTCGTGCATAGCATCTGTGCATCACTGGACTCTCAAATAGGTCGTCAGTTGTCTTTGTAAATCATCCTGATTTACTGATGACCACTGTTTATGAAATTGTTTGAACGATGAAGTTGATAGACCTTCTGCCGGACTAAACAAACATTTGAAGATAGTAGAGAGGGGCCGTGGTGTGTCAGTAGTAGAGCGTTCACCTCTGGTGCATGGGGTCCCGGGTTCAAATTCTGCTCCCGCCAAGTGAACTTTGTGGTGGACAAACGCCGTGTGCGTTGATTTCCTCGGGGTTCTCCCGTTTCCTCCTACTTTCTGCATTCCACCATTTCATTCATTTCTCAAAATCACCATCTCCTTTAGCCTAGCCGGCATAAGCGTGGGACGTAAAACTCAAAAATTTCATTTTATTTTTTAAGACACTAGAGAGGACTACCTCCATAACATGATGACACCATCTAATGATCACAATGAAAGCTACGAACTTATCCGGCTATCCGGCTATTAGCACAGCAACTGTGTTAAATTACATTGTAGTCTTGACGCCTATAATATAGTATACATGAATATAATACCCATTAGGAACCTAATATTTTTCTAGTGCAGCATATATTTACCTTAAATTTACGAATGAACGAGTATATACGGAGAAGGGTATACGCTATATTTTTGAGAACGGTCCAGCGTATACCTCAGAAAACTTCTAGCGTTAGTTCATTGGTAATACTACATAAACAAAAATATTTAAAATGGAGCGACCTGTAAATATTAAGCAACAGAGCTGAAATTAAGCAAGTAAATAGGTTATGGCTAGAGGAAAAAATAAGCCTTGTGGACTATTATTTTGAACAAGTTGAATTTTTGCATTTGATTTTGGACCACCCTAATGTTACATGTATCATTTAAAAAAATAATCCTATTCTTTCTAAAATTATTTATGTAGATCAAACAAGGAACAGAAAGAAGTAAAATTCGTCCTTATCCGTTGGTATTTCAGCTGCTATTTGTTCCTTTCGTTTTGTAGAAAAATCAAAGTACAGAATTGTGCAGGAAAATTGCTTTTGAGAAAGGAATTAAATGAAGATTGTTTAGAAAATTGAAAGGGAATCACTTGCGGTATCGGCATTTGTGATACTGCAACAATTGCGGTACTTCGAGTATTGACTTTTGTGGTATTGGGACATTTGCGGTACTATTTGAAATAACTTCTTATTCTCTTTGCTAAGAGAAAATATTTTCGAGTGTTCAGTTACAGGATAAGCACGCAGTATCAACTGCTACACAACGACCAAATTTTATAACATTGGTGTAGCTAGCACTTTGTTTTAGGGGAAAATAACATGACTGTTTTAGGGGACTCGGGTTTTTGCATACTAAAAGCAGACTAAAAATCTTCTTTCAGAATATGAAACCATTATTAACTCACATACATACATACAAACTTTTCTCAGAACACTAAGAACATGTAAACTCAAATATAAGGATCAATTATACAGAAAAGTGAAAAGAAAAACATTTACTAGGATACATGGTAGACACATCCGAAAGATGTAAACAAATGCTTGTTTGTGATTGGCCAAAACTGGAAAATGTAAACAAATTCTTATCTCTCATTGGTCAAATGCCTGTCCATAATATTTAAAGGAAACTTCTAGAAATGTTTATATTTTTGTTTTCTTTCATAGCTTTCATTAACACTTTTCCAAGAACTACAGATAATTATGATGGATAGATTGAGACAACTTACAATCACAATAATAAAAACAATAAACAACGTAGCCTCTATTCTGGAAGAAACAATAATTACTCCAACTTTTGAATGTGTACCATTTTCCTCAAGAATTTCTTGACATCTTTTAAGGATACATAATCAGTTAATGCTTTTTCTATTCTTCCGTCCAATTCTATGTACGCTTGTTGTCTACGTTTCCCTTCAATGTTTAAAGGTCTTCTTTGATACAGCTAGCTGCTGTACACAGCCTCATTTTTTAGATACTTCTAAACAACACACTTAGGAGTTGATTTACTTATTAATGATTTGATTCTGTAATTCCACCTTCAACAGCATTATTAGTTCTGTGCTCTTGATTCGAGTAGTTTCCCATGAATATGTCAATACCAGTATTATTAAACCGGCATTATTTCTTAATCACTGTTCTGCAAGCTAATCTAAAAACCTAAAGTCTTTCATGATGTGATGCATCTTCGATAATGGAAAGCCACCCAATAGCAATATCATCTATAGGGAGAAATGGTAGGGCAAAAGAAATTCTGAGGCGGAGCTTCACCTCTGGAACTGATTTATAGTTGAGTCCTAATTCCTGAACCTTCCTCCACAAGCACTGATTAAAATGGAACTTACACCAAGTAATGTGCGTTTCCTGGAATAGTGTTCTTCGAGATGTTATTGCTTTTTGCTCGAAACGTAATTTGCTTAATTTCGGATTCCAATCATAATATTAACCTTCACCAAACTGAAAAACTCTGATCTCTCTTACTATCTCTTGCTGGTAAAAGGACGAAGATCCAAGGGACAATATTTGTTTCCTTCAAGATATGTTCCCGTTCTTGAAATTTCAATATTGTCTGTACTGAAAACCCTGATGAGAAACGCATGGTTTCTTAGATGTTTCGATTATTGTGATAGTTTCCATTAAGCAGCCCGCGTGATCTCCTCTTATATATTCATGACCTACTAAAATCAGCCAAACAGAATGAATCACATATATTAGGCTGTTGCATCTGCATACCCAACCTCTTTATTAATGTATTCATTCTAATTTAGATTAACAGGGCTGAAACGGATGATTTCGGCGCACGTTCCACAGTGTGTATCGCAAATGTCCTACTGTTTAAGGGAAAGTTTTGAACAGTACCGCAAATATCCCAGAAAAACCGGTGTTCTGGTTTTACCGCAAATGTCCTGATACCTAGAAAACTAATGAGTTCAAGCAATGACCATCCGGATTCTCTAAGATTTAAGTACAGATAAGAGGGTATATAATGGAAAAGCATTCTACGTAAAAATATTGAAGCCATTGAAGAACCTTATACACAGCAGGAAACAGTAACATCTGCATTAATTGAAGATACATATACTTGAGAAACTCGGCACTACGTGATGAATTATTTACAACAGTACCAGTGTTGTCAACGGCTTGAGCGGGTCGGATCACGGCTCAGTAACCACCGAGCCGAGCCGAAAAGTGAGCCAAGGAAAGAACATCATTAGAAAATTAACAGGCATCATAAAAAAATGAATTGGTTAGCAAGTGTGAACCGGAGGTTTTAATATTTTATCCCATTTAGAACATACATAAGTATAAATTAACTAAACAAGCAACTGAAAAGTTCTTCCTCCGAAAGAACATTTTACAAGCAAATGAAGAAAGTGATGAAGTGAGAAAATTAAAAGTTCTGGAAAGAAATTCTGATTGACAAACGCAACTGGATTAGGCCAACTGGGGATACAACTTAAGGAAAAAAAAGAAAAATGAAATCTTTGAGTTTTACGTCCGATGGTTATGCTAAAGGGGGTGGTTATGATGAGTAATGAATGAAGTGGGAGAACCCCGAGGAAACCCACGCACACGGTGTTTGTCCACCACAAAGTTCACTTGAAGGGGGCTGGGATCGAACCCGGAACCCCAGGCACCAGAGGTGAACGCTCTACCACTGAGCCACCGGGGCCCTTAAGGAAAAGGAAAGAAAAACGCACCACAGACAATAACTCTAGAGTTGTGGGGAAGGTTGTCCAAATAGACTTTTCTTTTTATTTACATTTAAAAAGAAATAAAATATATTTCCATGACGGAATAAAATTCCACTAATATAATAGACATCTAAATTAGAAATGGCAAAAGACAGCTGAAAGTAAGGAGAAAACAGTAATTTCACATCAGGTTCCAAAGAGAATACACAACAGCAAGCGAGTAAGCAGAAAACAGGGTTACTTCTCCTGTGGTTCTGTGCCGAGCGAGTGTCAAAGGTGACGTCATTGCACGAGTAGGACAGAAACGCGTTCAGTGATGAACTTACCAAGGCAGTAACTACTGTATTTACTCCACGGAGTCCGACACTCTATAAAGTGCCTTTTATCTATACAGGATTATGCGCGATCAACATTATAACTGTTACATTTTTCATTCTCTGTTGCAAGAAAATAATTGACATAAGGATAGGACCTGTACTTAAACGAAAAATTACATAAACGGTCTGGTAGTTTTAGATAGAACGATCCGTCAACTGGAGGTGGGGTAAGTTCTCAAACATTTAAATATACGACGTCTTATGTAGGTGCACTACGCAACCAGTTACTAGAGAACAAGCCCCGAAGTAAGACTGGTATCAAAACGAGACAATACGAGACTACTTACAGTATTAGTCCCCTTTCAATCGACAAATAGCTATCTCAGTCTCGTCTCGATAGTTCCGAAGTAAATTGTGTGAAATTATTGCACACTAAATTCGACAGTAGATAAATAAAATATACCTCCAAAAGTTCTCCCTATTACTTCAGAATATATCCTGGATGCACCATTTTCTACTAGATAAAGTATGAATTAGCAATTCATATACAATATTCAAAAATGCATATGTCTATTTCCATTAAATATAACCATTAGATATATTTGAAATTAGTTTTCCCAGTAGAATACGTATTTGAATCGGAATGAAATAGTACGAATCCATTTCCAGCAGGAGCAACTGAATAAACTTGCCGCTAACGAAGAATAAAGCCTTGGGCTTTCTTGGTATCGGGAGTGTCATTATTCACTTCAGCGACCCCGAAAACTATTGAGTAGACACTCATATCTTTCAATTACGAATTTTTAGGACGTCGAAAGCTTTGGATTTAACATTAATATCGTTCATTTTCGATTATTTTTATATGTTCCTGTGTCTCCCATAATAGAACTAGAGGTGATACGGGTTTCGATTCCCGTCAGGAGTCGTGTGGTTCGGGTTCCACGTTAAGTCGTAGATGCATGTCTTGTATAGAGTAGTAGCTGAAAGACACGCTGAACTCTATATCACCTCACCTCGTGAGATATTCTACGTTTGCATAATTTCTAAACCACTTTTCTTTCTTTCAATCTCCTCCTTCCTCTTAGGACACGCATAGGTTCAAACCGAAACATTCTTCACGGTTGGAGGACGCAAGGCTACTGTACCATACTGTACAACCCTTATGGGACTAGGTGGTGAATTACGCAGTTTGAATAGCACGCACGAATAAACCACGCTTACATTTATTATATATAATTAATAAAATCTCATATTAGGACTTACTCTGCACGTCAAACTTTTAACATATGCGACTTTTTAAATTCTGATCTTCTTCTTCTGCTTTATTATTATTATTATTATTGCAATAGCTATATGAAGCAATTATCTCGGCAAACTTGGTTAATACACATCATTCAGCAACCAGTAGTTGTAGAAATCGGGCTTTTCCAACGGAAGTTGTTAGCTCAATCGGTAGAGCGCTGAGCCATGGATTCAAGGGTTGCGAGTTCGAATCTAGTCTAAGTCAAAAGATTTTTTTCCTTATATAATTCTTGAAATGGAAATGTTTCTCTCTTCACCTTTATCTCGTAAATCTGAATAGGGATCTTTGGATGTGAAAGAAAAAGTATACTAGAATATAAGAAAAGAGAGGTAAATTACATGATACCCTTTGCAATTTTTAACTATATTTTCACCTATCTAGGACGTTTCTAAAAACTTCAGACTTTTAGAGCTCCTTTTCGCTCTCTTATGTGACCTTTAACTAATTTCTACAGTTACTTAGTGAATCACATATACATATATTACAGATTTCGCATCTCTTTCTCTTCTCTCTACATCATGTCTGGAGATGAATGTTTTGACAATAGGTTACAAACACGATTTTAAAAAATAATACGATCTGCGATATCAGTGATACATATTGTGGTGTTTAACTTAACATATAAAACAATAAATAGAAAAACTGAGAATACGAATCTTTTCGTGCACTGATGCTTCAATAACAGTGAACTGATGCTTCAAATCTGTGTCTTTACTCCCTTCACCTATGTTAATTCTCTAGTCAAAATAAAAACTCTTCAAAATTAATCACAAATTCTTATACAACCATCCCTTCCTTGGAGTACTGCGCGGTCACATACCCGTCACTGCGATGTAAAGGCACTTATGGCGACGAGGATACCTATTTCCATTTGAAAAACCGAAAGTTGAATCCAATATGGCGGATCCAGGATGGCGGCCGGTGTGGATAACACGTGTCAGAGAAGCAGTACTTGATTCAATTTGTTTTGCATATGCCCACATTCATGTTCAGTTACATCTAAAGAAGCTAAAAGCAATTTTGTGACCGAACGTTATAGTAGTGTGTGATTGAATTCCGGGTATATGAAGGCTCATAAATATGCAAATTACCCATATGGACCGCTAAAATTAGTACAATACACATTGAGCCATGGAGAGCTTTGCATTTAAATCAGTTTTACGTGAATCCCGAGGGGACACTTCGCGAATGTACCTTGTAAGAGTAAATTTTAAGTCATCCTTAGTAGATGTATGAATTTAAGGGAATTTTTAGGCTAGCCTTATATTACGTATTATTGGCAAGTTTGAAGCAAGCTTGCAATCGAGGAACTAAAAGTTTGCTGTAACCTTGCTTAGGTCTGCAGCCATGAAAATGCAAGTCTGAAGACTTAGCTTAGTCTTAAATGCTTGAGAAAGGATATTAAAAGTCTGGAATGCTATTACGGATTAGTAAAATGGTATTTAAAAAAACAATTTAATTTCATTTTCTAACCACTAGAAGCATTATATACAAATATCTTCTTTTCTATTGTTGTTATACGTGCACACAATATTTCAAATATTCGGGCAGTAAGAGCCATTACGTTTTATTAAAAGTAAATAATAAATTAAATAACCAGAGATATAAGAATCTGAAGAGTTTTTTTTTAATTAATAATGCTAGCTAGCTATTATATGTGTTGAGAGCACTTAAGAAAATTTAATTTTGTTAAAAAAGTAAAAAGGGCCATCAAAGGAAGGTATTAAAGTGTAAATTTCTCTTTAAAAATTACGTTTAGAAATCTCATCGGTAAGTAATTAATACTTGACTGCCTTAAACTTAAATAAGCATTATTGAAGCGAGTTTGACGAGGTTTCGCTTTTCAACTTAACTTATGTTTGTTCCGCGGTGGCTCAATGGTAGAGCGTTCACCTCTACTGTATGAGGTTCCTAGTTCGATTTCTGTTTGTGTCAAATGAACTTTATGGTGGACAAACACCGTGTGAGTGGGTTTTCTCGGAGTTCTCCCATTTTCTTCATCCCACCATTTCCTTCATTTCTCATCATCCGTCTCCTTTAGCCTACCCATCATAACCATGAGAAGTAAAACTGAAATATTTCATTTTTAACCAATTTTTAATCTGTCTGTGTTCGCTTGCCCGACCGTCTGTCTGTTTCTCGCAAAACTTATTCGATTTTAATGAAATCTTCTGACCTTGCAAAATAACCATGTTGTTTGGGACTGAAATTCGTCAAGAGACAGAGAAATACAATGTTACAAATTTACACATAGACATACAAAACAATTTTGGAGTACAAACTACGAAAAATTATTCGATTTTGTTGAAAGATACTTTCCTTTAGGGTACCCCGATCATCCTCATTGATTGCAATAAAAATCAATTGAGAATAAATGGGTAAAATGAAATAAGATCTAAAAACTTTTAATTTTTCTTTATTTAAATGTGATAAGATAATAAATTTCTTTGAGTAGTTATGGCGTACCTACACTCATGTCCAAAGTTATCGTCGCATGTCTATAAATATGTTGTTGTAGGCATATAATTTGATAATGAATTCGCCCGGTATTTCTTATAATGCTAGTATGTGTATAATCGGCAAAGACATGTATGACGCAAATTTCATGTCAAAAGAGCAGCAAATAAGAACAATAAAACGAAAATAAGACTCTATTGTCCATTTATCAACATTTTGTTTTACTCATTCTAATTTTCGTATTTATAATTATTTTCCTATGAAATTTACCACAAACATGCATTTCCCGATTATACACATAGTATCAGTACCCTGCAAAATCTTTATCAAATTACAATCTTACAAGAAGACAGTTCTAGATATGCGACAATCATTTTAAACATTCTCTTGGAAGTTGGTCAATCATTTTGTCTACTTGGAGCAAAATTCCATTAAGAATGAAAGTTTGATAATACCCATCTTTTAAAGAGTATCTCACATGATAATTTTTGTAAAAGATATTGTAAAATTTCTTGGCTAGAGCAAATATAGTATTCGGGATTTTGACTTTTCCCATCACCTTTTTATTATAAAAAGTTCCTCTAATACAGAAGCATGTACAATAATAGTTTCCTTTAAATACTTTAGGTTAGAGTATGGTAGGAACCCGATGACCAAGCGTCGTGGGCTTTGAGGTGAGGTAACTCTCTTTGACCTGGCGTCGTGAGAGGGGTTAAGTTTTGTGTAATTAGGTGTCTCCCCCTTTGACCGGGCGTCGTGAGAGAGAGAAGGAACCCAATGACCGTGCGTCTTAGGGCTTTAGGATTAGGTGTCTCTCAATTGACCAAGCGTCGTGAGAGGATAGGGTAACCCAATGGCCAGGCGCCTTAGGGCTAGGTAGTTTGATCAACCTGTGGAGATTGATACTGGTCGAGGCGCGCAGCTTCCTTTTATTCTGAAGTGTCGGCTTCCTTCGGTGATCCTCGTCCTTCCGACTGTTGGCGATGGTAGGCGACTCCTTTTCGGGACCGTTGTCTGCTTGTTTTTATTTACTATTAACACGTGTAGTTTACACATGGTTATTGCATGACGTGTAGACATGCGGAACCTTACACCCCCGGGGCGTAGAAAAAAATAAACCACAGTTTTTTTTGTTTTTTTTTTGTTTTTAGGGCCTGTATGGAATCTGTGAAGTGGTCACAGTATACACTGAGAAAAAAAAATGTAGGTGGCATACTTAAAAACGTAGGTTACATTCGTAATTCCTGTAGTTTCTGGACTTAACGTACAACCGTATATAGCATCCTGCAGCAAACGTATAGCTGAAAAAGTATGTATTATACGTACTGTCTACATAAGTGCAATGACGTCATTCGCGTGACGTCATCTACAGTAACAAGTATATACGGAGGTAATATCTAGCTTTGTGACGTCAGGATCGTATGTAGCATGTGGGTTAATAATGACGACACTCACTGACTATCAGGACGGAGCATAATTTCAAGAAGTATGCAATATACGTTCTGTACGTGTGTTTCTTGCGTTCAACCCCGAGACAGCATCTATATTGTACTTGTGCCCCGTACGTACGACTAGATACAGTGTACGTATTGTACCTATGTATTATACAGATTTTCCTTATGTCGCACACAGCTTGTCCCGATACAGCATACAGAATATCCGTATGCACCATACAGAGTGCACATATGCAGCTTACAGACTGGCTGCATGCGGCATATAGATTACACGTATGTCGCGTACAGGCTGGCCATATGTAATGTATGGATTGGATGTATGTAGCTTATAGATTGTCCATATGAAATATACGGATTTTACCTGTATCGCATACGTATTGCCTTGTTGTAATATATGAATTGGACATATTCAGGATCTACATTGTACGTATAGTGCACCATTATTGAAGTGCTGCAACATACTGAGAAATGCATGATACATTCTTACTGTAATGTTGCCACATATTGTTTTTCTCTGTATGGAAACAAAAATAGCTTAAAATATGGTTGATCTCCTTTGTGCCAATAATAATAAAATTAAAAATACTACACTTTTCAATCTTAGTTTGGAGCAGTGAAACTGTCCAGAGAAATGTATTTATCTGCAGGGTGTAAGTTTGGACTTCCTGCTAATTCTTTGGAAAGCTACTGCAAAGCCAAGTGTTGAAAAGTGGCACAAGAGTTAATTTTAAAATTATTGGCACAAAGGAGGGTAACCACATGTTAAACTATTTTAGTTTTCATACAGAGTAAATCAATATGTGACAATATTACTGTAAGAATTTATCATACCTTTTGCAATAACTTAGTTGCAGCACTTCAATAATAATGCAAAATGCACAACCATGTACAATCCTATGTTCAAACTAAAAAAAGACTTACGTGCAGTCATTTATTAAGCCGTTATCATCCATTGCTTGTACAGTCACGAAAGAAAATATTCTTCAGTTGACAAAATTTGTTTTCCTAAAAACTCAACAATAAATTAACCTATCAGAGTACCGACTTTGGCAGGTTGTCAAGTTATAACTATTCGAAGAATAACAACAAAAAGATCCAAATTAATTAATTTGTTGCCGAGCTATTGGCAAAAGAAAATTTGTCAACTGTCAAATACTTTCTTTTCCGTGTGTACTATATAAAGACGACTTTACCTCATTCTTTTCCTTAATAATATCCTCTTCCAAAATGCAGAAGTTGTTACCACAAGAGGCGTGAATAGGATTTTCCAGAAATAACTTCTCTGCACATTTTAATTAACAGATAAGTTATTTTTTAAATGACGCTATAATTAAAAACATGGTGTCAGCTGAAAAAGTTTTCCCTCACAAGATGATTCCTAAACAGTACTCGCCATTAAAAATGCAACTTCAAGGAGACAGGGTAGCTACGCCAAAGTTCCCAAGCCGATATCTAATAGTAAGTGTCGAATATGCTTAACCCTTAACATACCAAGCGGGGTACTCTAGGGACCCCAGAGAGTAATATTTGGTGATACTGCCGCAATTATAAGAATCAATTTATTCTCGATTTTTATATGTATTCTGCAACCCTTTGAGATATCAATTACATGATTAGATCAACGATGCGTTTCTTTAAAAAATACAAAAAATAAAAACACACTTCAAGATGTAAAAACTCCATTGTTAAACCTGTGTTTCAGATTTACGAACACAAAAGTATGAAATTGTATGAAGAACTGAATAGTGTTCAAATATACATAATATTTGACGTCAACAATGTTCATTTAACTTAAGTATGCTTCTAGACATCCAAAAAATAATAGTTGGAGTACCCTCTGCAATACTATGTTGAGAAATTAAAATAATACTTGGGGTCCCCAGAAGACTCCAGCTTGGTAAACAACTTTGACGACTTAGGCTTGGTACGTTAAGGGTTAAACTTACCGCTGTATTCGCTGTGTGACAACGTGGTGATAGCAGAGCAGAACTGACCCAACGTTGACAACCAGAACGACCGTAACACAGTGAGACATCGAGAGGATGTTCTCTTCTGGTATGGTAAGCCATGCGTCTTACGATCCAATGCCACAGCTCATCAACTGTAGCTGGCGGAGTTCACAGGTATAAGAAGCTGTGCAGCCATCGACCAAACATATTTATCCTTCCCTGCTCTACACATTCTGCAAATTTGTACTTTCCTGGATGTATCCTTCTTAGTTCAACATTTTAAGTAACGAGCAGTGTAATAGTCTCAAACATTATTTAAAGAAAGAGCGATGATTCTCAGAATTACTCGGAAGTTTCTAGTTTACAATTATATACATATATAGATAGATAGATAGATATAGATAGATAGATAGATGTATAATAATTTAAAACGGTTATATCAAAGTTTGCATTCAGAGCACAAAAAGAAGTATAGCTCTCGGAACATTGATTTTAGCCAGATAATACCACTAGTAAACTCAACCACACTCAGTACCGTTAGTTGCTTGGTATTGTCTATGAGGCAAAGATCATCGTATCTCATTGCGTGTAGATTTTTGTATTTGTTTAACACTAAAAATTGTTTGTCGCTAATCGAACCCAGTAACATATATACCGACAGGACGTACGTTAGTCACAAGGTTACATGAGTGAAACACTAAATTATTCGATTGACACTTGTGGCCTTGTCAACACTAGAGAAAGGTACAAAGTGATTAAATAAATACGAAACATAGTACATACAAAATATAGCGATGTATGAAGTCTCCTTTTCATACGATTTGGAGAAAGGATACATCTGTAGAGAGCAACATAAATGATTTCTCTGGATAATTTGGATTAGTACAGAATTCGAACAAAAATAATTTTGAAATTCGTTAAGTCCAACATTTTTTCTTTCTTTCTTCAGATTCTCAATAAAGTTGACTACTGAAAAGCTGAGTTACAGATTTTATGTTAAAACATATTCACTATACCATTGCCTTATTCACAGAACAATACATTAGTTATTAATGTATGACTGAAATAATAGTGCTTCGTGCAGATTTACTTTATCCAATCGGAATTGCACAATGATAAAAAAAATGTTGCAAGGTATAATGTTCTTATTTACAGAGAAAAAGAGTTGAAAGGACTTAACGCTAACAAACATTTTCTTTAAACAGACATACATTTATTCTAATTTATGGAAGAAAGAAATAATTTGCGGAGCAGTATATTTATTAAGGTTACATATTTGTACAAAAGAATGTAAATACAATCGGGTCTGTCTTCAGAAAGGACGTGCTTTTAGCCACAAATTACACTGCTTCTTTTCGCTGTCTTTCATGCAGAATCCTGGTTTTGTTTTGATGCATGAAATACCTGAAACAAAAATCCAAAAATATTTAAAATGTTACATTTTAAAATATTTAACATTTTTTAGATTAAATGGACAAAATCTGTTCGGTCAGGTATGGACTTTTGGGTTTCTGGTAGAAAAATGATGAATTAAAAAAAAGTGTTTGTTGATGCTGAACAACTCGAAATGTATTACTATGCAAAAGTAAGTGGGTACCCACTGGCGTTCGAGGTACCATGGGGTACCTAATATGTCTGCATTTTTAGATATGTGGAAATATATGTCTCTAAAATGTAAAGAACTGATATCTGTTTAGTACAGAAAACCGCAACTCGGTAAGCCTTATGGATACCGAGGTATGGGAAAATAAAGGATAACACCATAGAAGTGTGAGTTTTGCGTACTAGATTGTGCAGTTTCGAAAACGTAATTACTGAGGGCTAACAACAACCTCAAAAGTAGTTTCAATTCAATACACTACACACACGTCCTTATGGGGGTTTTCGGGTACTATGGCATTCGCAGACCTCCCATTTCTAAACATTCTAAAATATATCTTAATAAACTTATAAAGAACGTTACAGGTGTGTGTTTACCGAAACCGCAAGTCGGTACGTTTAACAGTTACCGAAATATGGTGAAATAAATAGGAACACCATAGGTATGTGGGGCTTCCATACTTGACAGTAGTTTAGAAAATTAATGAAAATATGACTAATGGCTATCAAGATATTGTCAAATAAAGGGAGGACCCACACAGTTATGGGGTTTTCGTGTTAGGTGGTAAAATTTCCGAAACCGATCATGAAATCTGAATAAGCACCAGTAGCAATTTCATCCTAAAGTAACTGGGTATTTTCATGGGGTTTTAGAACATCATGGGTCTAAAAAGATTAAGTTTTAAAAGCTTTGGAAAATATAATTTGACATTTGTAAAGAGTATTAGAAAAGAGAATAGAGTTACCCAAAACTTCCAGCTAGTACATCTTACAGCTAGAGAGAGACCGTGAAATAAAAGAGTTTTAGATCTTGAAATTTCATAAAACAACTTTTGATCTTAATAAAAGTTAAATAAGATGGTACTTATATGGGTGAAGTGAGTACCTCACACTCGTCAGGGCAATTCCGATCGAAAGATTAATTCAGCTCGAAGTTTTCTTCGGGTAAATCCAAGCGTGATAATTCCTAGCGTACAAAAAGAATGAAAATTCTTTGTCAATATCTAATATAGCGACCGAGATATAAGTAATTATGTATTTTACGACGTCGTAAAAATGGAGACCCACATGGATTTGTACTGTTGAGTCTTTGCTGTAAGAAGAAGAAATTTCAGAAAACTACCGTATATACCTTAATAGACAATTAAATGGGTGGAGGCACGGTGGCTTAGTGGTAGAGTGCGTACCTTTGGTGTATTGGGTCCCTGGTTTGATCCGTGTCCAAGTCAGTTTGTAGTCGACATTGTATTCGTGGGTATTCTCGGGGTACTCCCGTTTCCTCCCACCTTTACACTCCATCAATTCTATCATCAACACTCACTTGCCTTAATTTCATTTTAAAATTAAATGGGCAGTTAAGTGTTATCGTATCTCTGTGGATTAAGAGAATACTCCAGTGTAGTTTCTGCAAAACATACTAGGTACACACCCCACCACTAAGTTACTGTGTCCTCACTGATTTAATTGTATATTAAGGTATATACAGTAGGTTTTTGAATTTCTTTCTTATAGCAAAGACCCAGAAGTACAAATCCTTAAAGATCTCTATTTTTACGTCATAAAATAAATGACTCGTTATATTTTGGTTACTATATTAGATATTCACAGGGAATTTTCACTCTTTTACACAGCTCGATGAACCTTTGGAACTGCCTGAAGAAAACCTAGAACTAATCTTTCCATCGAAATTGTACTGAGGTATTCACTTAACCCATAGAAATACCATCTTATTTAATTTTGTTGGGACCAATAATTTTTCCGAAGTTTCAACATCTCATACTCTTTTATTTCACGGTGTTTCTCTATATGTTAGATGTACTAGCTGCAAGTTTTAGGTAAATACATATTTCTAATACTCTTTACAAATGTCAAGTTATATTTTCAAAAGCTTTTAAAATTTAATCTTGGTAGACCGTAAGATGTTCTAACACCCCATGGAAATATCTAATTACTTGAAGATGGAATTGCTACTGGTGTTTATTAACTTTCCATGACCGGTTTCGGAAATTTTATCATCTAATACGAAAATCCCATACCTGTATTGGCCCTCTCTTTATTTGACAATATCTTGATAGCCGTTAGTCATATTTGAATTCATTTTCCAAATTAAACCTTCAAGTATGCAAGCCCCACATACATATCGTGTCGCTCTTTATTTTCCCATATCTCGGTATCCGTAAGGCTTACCGAGTTGCACTTTTCGGTAAACAAATATCAGTTCTTTACATTTTTGACACATGTATTTCCATATATCTAAAATGCAGAAATTAGGTACCGCATAGTACCCCTCTACCCCATTGGGGTACCCACTTACTTTTGCATACCAGGGCAAAAACACCAGTGGTCGTTACTTTAAGGTTGAAAACATACTCTTTTGTCTCTTCTCTGAGCACCGTGAATCGGTCGGAGCTGTAACATAGTTGGAAAGAGACACTGATCCTTCCTATATATGACCATGTAGTCAGAATTCAAAATCGAATAGCCGTTGAAGGAAAAACAATATTTTAAAATCCCTTGTATTGCACCGGTAGTAGTCATCTCAAAATCGAAATGTTCCAGTGGTAGTTAGGGTTTTGTACCAGTGTTCGTCACTCAAATAACTTGACATAATTTATTCAGAAACGCACTGTTTATCAGTTTAAAATTAAGAATAGAGTATAAAGTACTAATCTTAATAACTGTGCATCACTTTTGGCACTCAAGAAAGAAAATAAAAAAGTTTTTACATACTTTTTAAAGCAATTTCAGTAAGAAAAATGTTAACTGAATTCAAAAGTTAACTGTATATTATTTTAGCTTTAAGAGTACAATATTAATTACTATGTTTAATAACTATAGTGACTTTAAGCACTCAAGAATGAAAATAAACATGTTTGTACATACATTTTTAATACAATTTGAGAAACAAAATAAGTTAACCGAATTCAAAACTTAATTATATATCACCTTAAGATTAAGAATGGACTATAAAATACTGAGGTTAATAATAATGCATTACTGAAGAATGAAAACAAAAATGTTTTTAACTACCTATATTGTATTTACATGTTGTTATTTCTCATTAACATGCTTTTTGATAACGCACGATATGGGCTAGGGGACGCACGAGAAATGATTTGAGACTGTCACCTCTCGCAAAGGTGTCGCGAAAGTTGTCTCGTCTCGAAAGCTGTATCTGTTTCTATTGGAAGAGCTATGTCTCGTATCGAATTTCGTAACAAAAATTCGTTACACATGCAGTTTTGTGTAAAAAGTGAAATATATAAATACAGGAGAGAAAACATTGCAAACAAACATTATGTTAGTATGTTGAACATACTTTTTTGTATGTGGTGCAAAATATCTTCATCTATGGGGTTACTTTGCACCAAAGTTTATATGAAATGAAATCTTTGAGTTTTACGTTCCACGCTTTTGCCGGGTATGCTAAAGGAGACTATAATCATTAAAATGAATGAAATAGTAGAATGAAAACTGTGAGAGAAAACGGGAAAACCCCGAGGAAACCACACACAGTGTTTGTCCAACACAAAGCCCATTTGGCACGTGCTGGGATCGATCCAGGAACTCCACGCAGGAGAGGTGAACGCTCCACCACTGAGCCACCGCAACCCCTCATATAGAGTAGAAGTAACAAGATGTAAAAAAAAAAATGGCCCGTCTGGAGGACATGTAAGCTAAACACCAATACAATTGTTACAGATTTATTTACTTGCACTGTTTAGGCTCAACATCGCAACACCAATATCATTATGTCACATCCTTTCAAAACTATGCTAACTGCAACGTAGACCTGCTTTGCTTCGTAATGTCCAAATAGTTGATTACTGTGCTCGAAAGCAGGCAAGTAGCATACAAATTTATGATGTTGAAGGCGCTATTTTTCACAGCTATGGAGAAAAGACATGAAAACGAAAAATAAAAAGAAATCTTTGTTTTACGTCCTACGGTTATGCTATGTATGCTGACAGTCACAAATGAGTATTGAAAATTGATGATCTTGGAATACGATTTGGTGGAATAATGAGGGGGGGGATAGACATTGATTAAATATAAAATTGAAAAGAAATAAGGGCCTGACGCTCAAATATTTATCTATCTGGCAGCCATCTTGATCCCTCTAAAATATCATGAAGTACTTGATTGATTCTAAACCCAATAATAGTAATAGTAATTATAACAATAAACACAGAATATACCTAGATATAATTTACGCACCTTGAAGTGTAGAAATTAATGATTGCAATCCTCAGCATTCCAATAGTTCTTTGGTTTCTCCAAATGAAGATTCGGACATCGGTTTTCTTCTCAAGCTATAATGGGGTACAATAATCAGTTGCAGTCCAAAGCAAAGTCACTAAGTTAAGCATGAATATAAAAGATTTTGTGTTAAATATTTCAATGTAAATTTCATGAAATAGAATTCATTAGTTAGTTACATACAAACTCTTACGCATGTAAGTCAGAATCTACTTGTAATAACTTGTAAATTTAAACAAACTAAATTATACTACAGTTATAGGGACATCAAACATATATTCCATAAGATATATAGGGTTTCTCAAAAGTCCCCTGACTCGATTATTATCAGAGTTACAACAAAATGTAATTGGAAAACCGTCTCCAAATATGATGTTTCCAATGTAAGTTGAAGGAATTTTCAAAATCGGATGAGCCGTTTGGCTGTATACTCTTTATGCGTCCAATGTTAAATGAAAATGCAACGTTGCCATTTACCTGGACCCACAACATAAGTAAATGAAGTTACTGATTTTTACGCTAACATGTCGATGGCTAGCCCCCATTTCAAACAGTAACTTCATTCACATATGTTGTGGGTCCAGGTAAATGGTAACATTGCATTTTCATTCCACATTGGGTGCATAAAGAGTACAGCCCAAACGGCTCCTCCGATTTTTAAATTGTGTTCACTTTAGATTGAAAACAACATATTTAGAAATGGTTTTTCCTCTTACGTTTTGTTGTAACTCTAACTGTCAGAGGACTTTCGAAACACCCTGTATACATCATACGAAGTTCCTTTCTAAATTCTACACGGGTGTAGTTTAATTGAATGTGAGATGGGTAATACACATTAAGCCGTTTGGGAATACTCTCACAGACGGCCGCCATTTTGGATTAAATTTGTTTGTTATAAACTGGTGGGTAATGTGATATATATATGGCCACGGGCTAGAATTTTCTCAGTATGTCAAATATGCAATCAGATTCCATGGAGCTTAATTTGGTGAAAAGTTATTGCCAATTGAACGTTGTATTTACCTCTTTCTTCTAGATGTAGAACCATACCGTTAGCACGTGAGGAATGCATCGAAATATTCAAACTGTGGGGCGGGAGGAGTGCCTGTACAGTGGTTACCGATTGCAAACAGAATCATCCACAATGTGACTGTGTTACATGTTGCAGTGTCACAGTAATTAACTAAATTTGAGGAGACGGGCACATTCGTGGACATACGTCGTAGCGGACGATCGTAGAGAGCTACAGATGAAGCAACGCCTACGGCAGTGCTGACTTCTTTCTCGATGTGGCCCCAGAGGAGCACACGTCATTTATTAATGCAATGTGGGTTGAGTCATAGGGTCTGCGCGTGTATAAGTGCATCCGTACAAGGTGCAAATGAAGCAACATCTCCACGAGAACGATGTTGATCGCCAAGTGCAGTGAGTAATTATGGTTAACATTTTTATGCAAATACTCTTTTCAGATGAAGCTGACCTCTACGTAAATGGGAAGGTTAATAGGCAGAACATGCACAATTGGTCACCTGACAACCCCGCGTGCAAGACCCCTCCAACATGACCAGCGCAAAGAAAATTAATTATGTTGTTGGCAGACAAATGAGGAATACGTCTAATCAGTCACTTTTTCATTCCATAAAATTAACTGCGGAATAATACCTCACGCTCGTACAGGGATAGATATTGCGAGCTGCGATGCCCGAGGATGGTACATTCTCGCAGTTTTTTTCAACACCATGGCGCTTTCTTCATTATGGATTCGTATTGCGTCACTACTTGAACAATTTTCTAGAACATGGGTTGATCGACGAGAGGCAGTTGAATGGCTGCTCGATCACCGGACCTAACGCTGTTCAATTTCTAGCTAAGTGGAAAAGTTAAGGCTATGGTTTGTGCAGTAAATATTCATAATTTTTATCATCTAGAACAAAGTATCGCCATCGTCTGTGCACAAATTTGACCCTATATCCTACTTTGTGTCCACAGCAATTGGAAGAAGCTTCTGCAAATGTTTATTGCTCAGTAGGAACATGTGGAACATATACTATAACCAGGGGTAAAAGTGGTCCTGAAAAGGTGGGGGGACGGTAGGTAGCGGCATCACTCCACGCCGTTCCTCCTGCCTATCTCTGCCCATTGTACCATTTTAGGATCTGGGGGACGCCCTACATATTTTTCGAGGTGGGGAACTGCGTCCCCCGCGTTCCCCCTCGCTTTTACCCCTGACTATAACAGGGAAATGTGTTCGAAGTGGGAAAAATCAGAGGCGGTGTGTTTTATTACGATTTTGACTCGACATATCGGCTATCTAAATGTTCAAATGCAGTGAGGTGTGAAGCCTACAAGATTGCATTTCTATTTACATAATGTCTGAAAACCACTGGAAAGCTTCTTTTAGTTACGGAGAAAAAACGGAGAGACTGATCCATCCATCGTGAACAACTTTCTGGAAAAAAATAAATAAAAATAGCCCTTACCTTGTATCAGAGAATTATACACGAAAGTGCTCAAAAACCGACTTTTAATATTAACAATTTCCAGCGGGAAAACTCCTGGACCACACACTCGAATGAGGGGTATTTCAAACTCCCGTAAGATCTGCCCCCCACAGCAATCCCCTAAATCCGCCCATGCTCAAAATACGACGCTTATAAGAATTCAGACAAGATGACACATACATACATACGAAAGAAACAATTCAATACGGCACATCAAAATATAAACTAGATGAACTTCTTTGAAAACACCTCATTTTACAAACAAAAGGTAGAAAAAGGTAAAAATGTCAGTATTGTCAACTTAGAATCTACATAAGAAATAAAATCTTTTTATGTGCAAAGCTATTCGTCAATACGTATAAAAAATGGATTTATTAATGGTATTTAGCATTTATTCTTCCGTGAAGGTATATCTTGATCACTAAAAAACCAGAAACGGTATGTCTCTATCACTGGAAAAAAAAAAACAGAAGGGTATGACATACCACTACATATAGTCTCACTTGGTTCACTGCCAATAACATTTCACCAGAATAAGTTACATGATATCTGATTGCATATTTGACATCCTCAGAACATTTTAGTGCATGGCCATGTATCACACTACCCACTTATCGTCCGTATTACAATTTCGAATCTAAGATGGCGACCGTCCGCGTGATGTAATCCGAAAGTATCCCTCTGGGCCTAATGTGTATCTCTTATCTCGCAATCAATGTAACTACATCCTTGTAGTTTTCAGAAAGGATGACAAGGGACTTCTGATGCATCCTGTATATAATAGTTGTATCAATAATGACGGGTATACCGGCTAGGCTAAAGGAGACGCTGATGATGATATAATGAATGAAATGGTGGAATGAAGAAAGTGGGAGGAAACGGGAGAACCCCGAGAAAACCCACTCACACGATGTTTGTCCACCACAAAGTTTACTTGGCGCGAGCTGGGATCAAACCAAAGACCCCAAACACCAGAGGTGAACGCTCTACCACTGAGCCATCGAGGCCCGACAGGAATATTTGTTGAAGGCTACTGTCTTCTTCAGTACCCAGGTTACACAAAAATGAGCCTATGGTTTTGATGGAATTCGAACCAACATTATACGTATACTCTCTCAGCGAGAATCAAAGCTGGCACCAAGTTTACATATGCGCGCGCATTGTATTTTACTTATATAGCTCACAGAGCTATGGGCGAGCAAGCAAGGCACGTGCCCCGGGCGTGTGGTTGGAGGGGCTACTAAAAGAGAGGTTATATACTTTTCCATTTTGGTGTTTAATACTTTTCATCAGAGTGCGAAATCATGAAATCAAAGTGGGGGAGACTGAAGGACTGAAGAGAGCGAGAGAGAGGGAAAAAAAAAGCTGCGCAGTCTTACACTTCAAAGAATTGTAGTGAAATGAGAAGGTCAGAATTCAAGATGACATTCGGATGCTTGGCACGAATAAAAACATTGCAAGCAATTTTGAAAAAAAAAAGAAAAAAAACTTAAATAATGTGATATATTTTGTAGGCTTTGGATATGTATGTTTTAGTTGGCATCAACAATTATTGGTGTGTTTTGTCACAATTGACAGTTTAGCGAGAGACTAGGCTAACTGACAATTTTAACTTTCTGAAAGAAACGGAAACAAATGAAAACAGCACGTTACAAAGGATACGACTGATATTCATAGTTTGGCTTAGTATACAACAGGGGTGGATCCAGGATGGACTACTGGGGGGCGGTGGGTTGTAATGCCACTACTTACAAGATAGAGCTACTTTTAAGAGATTCAACTCTGGGTGGGTTTTATTTTATATTAAAATACACAAAGCTTCCTCTTCTTGGGGGAGATAGACCCTCCCTGGATCCGCCCCTGTCTCAGGACAAGCCACACAGACAAGTGGTTGAGGCAAAGGTCAATTAATGACATTAGTATGCTGTTCCGTCAAAATCTCAATCTTGACCTGGATATAAGTTAGCCTGGTCTCTCACTGAACCCCTCAATTGAATGTTTAATATGTAAATTAGGCACTTCTACATCACAAACAGTAAATATAACCTACCTTATTCTACGTTTTTAAATGCATTTCTACAACTGATTGTAACTTTCTCGTGAAGATTAGCTGGCGGAGGTTACCTAACATAGCCATGAGTTATCAAATTAACAGTTGTGCTTCGTGGGTGATGATAATGATCCTGAGGTTAGATGTTAAATTGGACTCGAGAGCGGAACAAGGGCTGATCTTATTCGTGTCTCAGACGGGGCATGGAATGGAACGAATATGAAAATAAGGTTGCTGTAATAGTTTTTCATAGGGTTTGTAAGATTTTCGAAACACTTGGCATTTTTTTTTATCAAGACTTGACATTTTTTTAAGATAAAAATCAAGACTTGGCAATTTCAAGTTTCATCCCCCTCCCAATCTTGTAATGCTTGCTACGCCGCTGTAAGCAATACATATTTTCGACAATATTCGTTGTTCATCTGTTTCCGCTGGGTTCCAACGTGGTGAGCTGCATATGGGACTTTTAATAGTGTTATTATAATGAGAAAGAATTGCAAATTATGTTCATGTTCCTAAAAGAGGGAAATTGAAAGAGAAATTAAATTAAAAATAAATAAGGGAGAGAAAAGTAATTACTTGAAAATAAAAATAAAGTCTGAGTTTAATGTCCACGATTATGCTGTTAGGCTAAGGGAGTCGGTGATTAAAGCAAGTTAATGATTATGGAATATTTGGTGAAATGAGAAAGTGGGAGGAAACCAAGTCCCCGAGAAAACCTACGAGCACGTATATGAAAATGAAGTAAAACATACACTGGCCTATGCTTTCTTTGTCTAGCAGAGTCATAGTTTGGAATCGAAAATGTGTTTTGAATCCTTGTATTTAGAGATGGAGAGTGTAAGTAACGAAATCACTTAATACATCCATTAAGATTTCGGAAAGCGAAATCTAAATTTAGGTAAGCTAACTCCATGTATTAACTGCTTGCATCCTCTTCGTACATTGTTCGAAGGGTCACGAAACAAATCACCTCATTTAGTCTACACATACCTAGTACTAGCGTTAATTACCTGCTTCGTTGGGTGAAAATAAGAAAACCAGTAATACATGTATGTTACGTTAGTCAGTCACTTTTTTTTACTATTACGAAACGCTCTCTCATATCGGTTATTTTCGATCATTTGTAAGATCCGTCTCCCCTCTTTCCCTCCCCAAGTTGCTTGGCTGAATTTTGATTTAAATAGTATCGGAAGTGTCACTGTCCATTTCTGCGCCCCCGAAAACAATGGATTTAGATTAGGATCAGTTCACTTAACTTAGTAAGCCTACACAGCTTTGGCGCGGCTCGACTTGTTGGAAAGCAATCCAAAATCTAAACAAATATATCGATGTCATTGGGGTTTAGTAAAGTGTATCGTAAGTCAAGAAGATTGAGAATCACTGCCTCGATTATTCACTTCAATTAATCATCAAACTCCTTTAACCTGAAGTACATAATCGTGGAATGTTCAATTAAAATTATAATTTTATGGCATCTAGAAAATGCACATATCGTACATTACGCTACATTACCATTCAATCGCAATAGGTTATTACAGACATGTGGTTGGCTTGAAGCTTAGCGTCCTATTCAGCGCCAAGACTGTGTACTACCTACACCTACAGCATAATATGGAATCCTACTCGCATGTTCTTCGATCAAGATTTGAATCAACGGGAGGATGAAGATTTTCCCTCTCGTCAAGTAATTTCCCCAACTTGCCAAAGAATTTCTCCCTTGCCGGGAAAATATTTTCCCTCATTTCATATTTTACATATTATATACTATATATTATATCTTGCATCACTGAGAAATAAAATGCTTGGATTGTATATCTGAAAAGTCGCCCCCTTCCCGCAGGCACGTAGCCACGATTTCGCAATACGGGAGGTCTGTGACGAAATACTGTGGTTATCACACCAGGGGTTCGATCAATCTAAACTATTTTACTGACAACATATCCATATTGATTTGTTAGGACAATAAAATGAGGATATGTTAGTAAGTATTTTAATTAAAGAATTATGAAGAAATCTTGCGTAAAAGAATAGAAAAAAGTATTGACAAAGACATAGTCTTCCGAGGTCATTCGAACTCGGTTCTTCTCGTCTTCTTTCTATTTCTCTTATCTTAGTTCAATGCCGTCAAGGATAGCAACAAGATCTCTTTCGGGAGTAAAGACATCCTATAAAATGGATTAGTGTTGCCGCGAAATTCAAAATGGTTCATATTATTGGTAATTCTGGGCATTGCTTAAGTTCTGACAGGCTATCTGAAAGAACCGGTTTATCGATCGTCATTTGTAGTCCATAGGGTTACTGGCGCAAGTCCCGGGGGGATGAGGACATGTCCCCTCCAATCTTAGAACTGGGGGGGACTTTCCCCTCAATAATCCGATTTGAAATGCGTTTTTTGGAGAGAAATGTGATGATTTGTGTCCGATTGCCACAAAGGAAAGTAAGATGAAATTGATGTCCCCACCCCAGAATAAGCCTTAAATCTGCCCGCCTCACAATTTTGAAGACAACTCTGCTCCCCTGATCCTCCGCAGCATTGTTTTTCAACTTCATAATTTGAACATCCTTAAAAAAATTATGAGAACTGTCTTACCCGTCCCTCCCAATGTTGAAGACAGATTTGCGCCGCTGCATACGGTTAACATGGAGCTAGATGGAATTCGGAATGTTCCGTTACAATAATATCCAATTTCAACTTGATCCGCCCCCCCCCCTCCCGTTTCCTCCACACAAAGCTCCTCGTAAGAAAGAGTAACCAAAACGCTTATTGTAGCTTTATATTTTTGAGGCTGATTCATCTGTTTCTTTCTGTTTCATCTTTCCTTAATATTTTTCATTTCTGGATCCGAAGGGGGGGGGTCTGGACCCACCCCTTGGCTACGTGCCTGCTTCCCGTAAAAAGCTTCATCCGAACCCTGAATCAAACAACTCCATCTGTAAAGCAGTGCTGAGTTGATTTTAATATCCTTTTCTGCAACGAGGCTGTATGAGACGTGGACTTACTGATTAACATGGACTCCGAACCACTCCCGCCGGGAATCGAACGCGGGTCTCCCACACCAAAGGCGCGTACGCTAACCGCTTAGCCATGAAGGAGCTCATATCTATAGCAGTGTAAGCAACAACAACAACAACAAAAAGAAACACACATACATACTAGAAGTTTGCGCAATTGGGGATCAAAACATTCTCAATGAAGTATGAGAAATAGTAAACGTCAATCAAAGTGGGCTTCTGCTTATTCTTTACTTCGTTAATACTTAATTCCTTCTAGAAATAGTGAAACAATACTATGAAGACACAGTACTTAAACATAATCGAAAGAATAAGACAAGGAAACAGAGTAATTTCCGACTAATTAAACTAGTCATATATACTATACCTAACTGTTACATTGTATTTCTTACCATATTACGAAAGCGATATAACTTTTTTACCAGCCATAGAAGCTGGACGCAATCCAATACTGCAATTTAGACGCTGTAACGAAAGCTGCAAGTCAAACGCCTGACACTCCTAACTCTTCAAACTGTGTAATAGCTGTTTCAAGCGGCCTACAACTTATGACCTTGAAACTATGTGCTAGTAACCAAATTAATGCCAAGGTACGATACAAACACCCCAACTTGCCACAATGACGTCAACACAAGGAAAAAAAGAAAAACATCTAATTTTTGGTTCGAAAATTATGAAACAATAATAATAATAATAATGTAATTCTCAGGAACTCAAACATTAGTTAACTAGAGAACATAACAAGCAAAACAAAACAAAACAAAACAAAACAAAACAAAAAGAATCTTAAACGTGAGCTCTCCCTGACTGCTGTTTTTAAATTTCAGTGAGGCTGTAAAATATGTTTTGTTTTATTGTTAAAAAACAAAAAGAAAAAGAAAAATAAAGAAAGAAAGGAAATAAATTTTGTTGCAAATATCCTAGTAAAAATAGGTTTCCTAGACACAAGTGGCTCCGCATAGCGTAGTTGCTAACGCTCTCGCCTTCGGTACGAGCGGACCCAGGTTCGATTCCGGTAGGGGCACTCGGTCGAAAAAGTATCAAAAGCTTTTAAGTCCAGACATCCTGAATGAGGCTTTCTTGGGTTTTCCTCATTTCATACCAGGCAAATGCCGGGTGGTACCCAACATATAGGTCCCAGGTCGTTTGCTTCCTTCCCTTTCCCCGGATAGTGTGCTCACCGAGGGACGTCATAACTCACATGTGACGGGCTAACAAGGTCATTGATGCCGAAAGCCCAGAAATCTAAATTCTAAATCTTCACTACACAAGAAAATGTTCGCGCTGAAAACGGTTTCTTATGCAGTTATGTTAAGCAGTCCTGTAGTAAATCTCCATCAAGTAATAAACCGTCATATATAAAAAGGAAAGAATAAACACATAACATTCATTTTGCGTACCTTGAAATGTAAAAAGTTACAAAACATTAATATTCAAAGATTTCTCAAAATTCAGATTAATCCATTTCTTTCTCCTCAACCATTAACGAGTTACAATAGTAAGAATTGTAGTCATAAATCACATTACTTGTTTAGTACTATATTAAAGCAAGTTATACTAAAGGAATATATAATTAATGGAATATTTAACTAAAGTGATAATTTACTATTGCACTTACCCAGGCTTTTCTTTCCTTCCGCTCTTCTTTTCCGTTTGTAAACAACTTCGTTTATAAACCAGCTCGCAAGCATACGACAGTTGTTTCATGACGTCATCTATGGTGCAAGAAAGAGGTGTCTATAGGCGGTCAGGACCTCACACACAGATGGACGTATATAACATATAGCTGAAGTATTTAACATACGTATACGTATATAAAATACGGAAGATTGTTAGATGTCAGACATCCTGCAGCGACATGATATAACATCCAAGCGCGTTAAAGGCAGTAGCTGTGTAGCATATGGATAAAGTACGCTCCGTACAGATTTCCTTAGTAAACATAACGAATCCTTGTATTTGTACAATATACCGCTGTCCGGATAATGGATTTTTCTCAGTGTATACTGCACTAAAACACTTAGTGGAAATGCACTGATCACTGAAGCACAAATGCAAAGTAAAAAAGCACTGGTCACTGATGTAGCACTGTAAAGAGACTCAATCGCACAAATAAAGTTGAAAAGTTGATGTTAAACCACTGACAGTTTGTAATCGAGCCTAAGCAGGATCCGTATATTACGCCATCTCCCTCAAAGGAGAGGCTCTCGAAGCTCTGGTGTTTATAAATAATAATTATAACTACGTCACTGATGGTAATTTTCATAGCATATTTTGTGAAGTACGCACGCCATAGAAAAGTTTCTATAACTATTCTATCAGGCCTTGTTTTCATTTTCTACTAATACACAATAATACACTGAGCAAGGCTATGTGAAAATATGTAAAAAAAAAAAAAAAAGTATCACGTAACAGTTTCAACACAACAACTGTGTCTTCATCAGACTCACATATAAATATATATTTGTGATTACTTCTTGCTGCTCTGACGTAAGAAATCGAGCTACATCAATTACAAAGTGAGCTTAGACTTTGTTATCAGGCACATTGCTACCTACTTGCTGGTGTAGTGAAGTTTCCTCTTAGTTTGAAAGCTCTGTACGAGATAGTATCAAAAAGTTTCTAGTTCTGTAGTACGCTAACAAATGGGAGCACAAGAGTGCACGCACAGTCACAGGGAGTACTGACCTTCAGAAGTCAGTGTGCCTAGAGACATCGTCCTGTGTACATCGGAAGCTGTGCAGCTGGAGCTATTCTTACCACATCTACGATTTTATCATGAACAGCAAGTTAAAACAACGAACGAACGTGAAATTCTGTGTGAAACTGGACTAATTCCCAGAGAGACGCTTGATATGATTCGGCAACTATGATGCAATGCTTCAGGAAGCCGTTCGAGGTGTTTTCAGTGGCACACGAGCTTCAAGAGCGGAAGAATAACACTGCAAAACGATGAGAGATCAGGACGACTTCAACGAGCGTAACATCCAGAAATGTTGAAAGCTCTCGGCAACATGTGGATGAGGGTCGTTGGAGAACAATCCAGAATATTGTTGTTATTGTCGGTGTGTCATATGGAACAGTGCAAGCAATTCTCACATGTGATTTGAACGAGTTACTGCCGTGTTACTGCCAAGTTCGTTCCCAATCTGCTGACCCACAAGTTGAATGAACATGTGAATTCCTCACCAGAAAAAAAGATGATTGCACTTCCACATTCATCGTACTCGCCAGATTTGGCTCCTTCGGACTTGGTCTTCTTCCCGAAGCTGAAGATCTAACTCAAATATCGCCATTTGGACATCATTGCGGAGATCCAGCGAGTATCGCAGAAGGTGCTTGACACACTTCGAAAAGAAGACTTCCAGGACGTGTTCCAGCAGTTGCAGAAACTAGAAGCTTTGTATTGTTGTATATACAAGGTTACTAGTTTCAAGGTGATAATATGTAAATGTATATAAAGAAAGTACTTTCTTGTAACAAGAACTAATCTCGAAACATTTTGATATCACCTCATACAATAATGTATGGAAACTAAGTTCCAATAATAATAATAATAATAATAATAATAATAATAATAATAATAATAATAATAATAATAATAATAATAATAATAATAATAATAATAATAATAATTGCTAACTTTATCAATAAATATAAAAGTATAGTAGATTTTAAAGTTCGAACAAAGTCACGTTGGGACGTAGGACATTTTCTTCAAAATCGAGACTGTCCCGAGAAAATCGGGAAGTGTGGTAACCCTACGTGTAACGTGTTCAATACTCTCGTATCTATGATTGAACCCAGAACCTGTGCGCCAAAGAAACGCGCGGTAGCCACTAAACTATTGAAATCGGTAAAGTTTAACTTTTTATGTGCTAAGGCTTAGTTATCACTCGCATATGAACGCAGAACGCAATGATCTGGCTGCACTACAGTATTATGATTTTAAGGAAAATTTAATTAATCAAGTAAAATGTTTATGACTTATAGATAATGTATAATACAAATATTATCATACGTAAGCGGCATGGTAAGAATATTTTTCTGTTAAGATAGAAGACTGTTGACACAGACAAGTCTGTAATATCAAGCAAGGGCTTAGGATAAGAAAAGAATTTCATTTTTCTGACATCACAGGCGCTGAGATTATATATCAAACGAGTTTTCCAACTTTCATAAAAGGATCATTTTCGTTCCTCCTAATAGAGGGATCTACGATCAGAAGGTAAGATTACTCGAAAGGAAATTCGCTTCAGGGATATTTTAGTAATTTAGGAATCTGTATAGACTCCTAATATTAACTTCAATTACGACTAATAAATATTAGCATAGAATCCTGAACACAAAAGAAGGAAATACATGTTAAAGCACAATCATATTAAATGAAGAAACTCAGAGGATCTCTAACAATGTGGAAGGTAACGAGTATAATATTCAATTTACTAGGACGACGTAGCTTTCTGGAGAATTATTATTAACACAATAGATGACTTGAATAGGACTTTTCTGATGCAAGAAGACTGCAAGAACAAATAACCACCGCTTTGCAACGGTGAACAGAATACTTAGAGAGAAAACTGGAGCGCATTTGGAAGGAAAATCCGTAGATTCCGGCTACAGGCGGCTTTCTTGGCACAGGTCTTGCCACGGCAGGAGAACTACGAGGTGCATTCAAGTTACAACACCTCCATTTTTTCTCTATCTCTAATCACACGAAAATTAAGGGGGCAGACTACTAAATATTTTTCAAAAGCTAACAATTTTTCTTTTGCTAGTTTTTCGTAAGTGAAAAGAGATAATGAAATGTAACTTACCTGACAAGTAAACCTTACGTTTGGGTGAATCGAGTTGCTGACTGAGACACATATGAGAAAGTAGTACTAAATGTGGTCAGTATTTCAGTGAAGTTATAGGTGCGAAGCTCCAGGGGTTTAGGAGATACAGCTATCAGAACATCACATGGAAGTACAGAATAGTCTTCATACAGTTGGAATTAAAAGCTCTGTAAGACCTATTGTAACGACAAAAGGTGAATAACAAATATATGGGTACATATTAGGACTAGAGGGAAGTCATACAGTAGGGGTATACCTGACGGCGGCAATCTTGAAATCCGCTATTTTGAATTAAGGTTAAGTTTTTAAAATAGGAATAGGGTCATGTGATATATGATTTAAAACGGAAATTTAATCAGGAGAACAATGGTGACGTTAATTTTGATTTACGCGCAACTGGTAAAAAGTTACAGGGAAATTAAATATTGTTGCAGCATACGTATTAGTCCTTTACCCCACCTTGTAAATTTTGTGTTAATGATAATAATTAAATAAAAAGCAGGTGGATAAATATTAGGTCTATGGTAAGAGTTGCCTTGATGGCGGCCATGTTCAAATCCGCCATTTTGAATCAGACAAAAGTTTTAAACAAAACGCATAACATTGACACCTTATCAATAGCAAATTTTACCATAACTCCAACGGTATAAACATTTTGCTTTATCATTAACCAGCACAAAATTAAAAGGATCGCTCCTTACGACTACTGCTTTGACGGAATTGTTAACGACAAATGTCAAGTGTAACTCGATTGAATTTGTCAGGTGTGCTCACTGTGAGCAGAGCATTTGTGCAAGTCATGCACTCTTTTCTGAACTACATATTGATTGTACTAATTGTGGACTTTTCTCGAAGAAAGACCCAAGTTCAATTATGACTCAATTCCACTTTGGTGATTTTTCCTTAAATTAGAAACTTGTTTATGCGATAACAAATGCTGGTTAATGATAAAGCAAAAATGGTTATACCGTTGGATTTATGGTAAAATTTGCTATTAATAAGGTGTCAATGTTATGCGTTTTGTTTAAAACTTTTGTCTGATTCAAAATGGCGGATTTGAACATGGCTGCCATTAAGGAAACTCTTGCCATAGACCTAATATTTATCCATCTGCTTTTTATTTAATTATTATCATTAACACAAAATTTACAAGGTGGGGTAAAGGACTAATACATATACTGCAACAATATTTAATTTCCCTGTAACTTTTTACCAATTGCGCGTAAATCAAAATTAACGTCACCATTGTTCCCCTGATTAAATTTGCGCCTTAAATCATGTATCATATGACCCTATTCCTATTTTAAAAACTTAACCTTAATTCAAAATGGCGGATTTCAAGATGGCCGCCGTCAGGTATACCCCTACTGTATGACTTCCCCCTAGTCCTAATATGTACCCATATATTTGTTATTCACCTTTTGTCGTTACAAGAGGTCTTACAGGGCTTTTACCTCCAACTGTATGAAACTATTCTGTACTTCCATGTGATGTTCTGGTAGCTGTATCTCCTAAACCCCTGGAGCTTCGCACCTACAACTTCACTGAAATACTGACCACATTTAGTACTACTTTCTCATATGTGTCTCAGTCAGCAACTCGATTCACCCAAACGTAAGGTTTACTTGTGAGTAATAGGCAATATTATTTTACACTCGAAAATACGAATCGGAAGAATTTTCAGTGTTGCCATACATAGAAATTACAGTGTGACCAGAATTTGAATTACCCAAAAATCTAGGTTATTGCAGCGACTACAAAAATGAACTCAACGGCAATTGATGACTTATTATGCTGTCTGTATTCCTTGTTAACTACTTTTTAATTTGTATTTATTTGTATTTATTTTGTAATAAAGAGTACAAAATAAATAATTTTTAATAAACAATAGAATTAAAATACAAATATTATTTAAAAAGTAGTTAACAAGGAATATACAGTTATACGCATTATTTTTACAACGTTTGACGCCATGATTCCATGACCCACAGCGAACGCTCCTTTTGAGTATATTTTGACCTCTGGAAAATCGCTGATGCAATGGCGGAATCTCTGTGCTTCCATTGAGCAGATGAACGTTTCAGAATTGATAAACGGCATTCAAGTCTCATCCATTGTCACAATCGATGAAAAGATAGTCCCATTCATGCCGCCATCACGCGTGAATAATGCCTAACAACATGCCACGCGCGCAGCCTTGTGGTCATCCGTCAGCATTCGTGGCACTCATCTGGAGGACACTCTTCGCATTTTCAGGTCTTTATGCAGGATTATGTATACTGTCCCCATGGAAATACCAACTTTGGAGGCGATATGTTCCACACTCATCCGATGATTCTCCAAAACAACTTTCTCGACTCATTCGATTATGTCGTCTGACCGGTTTGTGCGAGACCAAGATTGTCTTGGTTTGTTGTCATACGACCTTATGTCTTCTTTGAGCTGTGACTCATTCGATTATGTCCTCTGACCGGTTTGTGCGAGACCAAGATTGTCTTGGTTTGTTGTCATACGACCTTATGTCTTCTTTGAGCTGTGACTCATTCGATTATGTCGTCTGACCGGTTTGTGCGAGACCAAGATTGTCTTAGTTTGTTGTCATACGACCTTCTGTCTTCTTTGAGCTGTGACTCATTCGATTATGTCGTCTGACCGGTTTGTGCGAGACCAAGATTGTCTCAGTTTGTTGTCATACGACCTTATGTCTTCTTTGAGCTGTGACTCATTCGATTATGTCGTCTGACCGGTTTGTGCGAGACCAAGATTGTCTTAGTTTGTTGTCATACGACCTTCTGTCTTCTTTGAGCTGTGACTCATTCGATTATGTCGTCTGACCGGTTTGTGCGAGACCAAGATTGTCTTAGTTTGTTGTCATACGACCTTATGTCTTCTTTGAGCTGTGACTCATTCGATTATGTCGTCTGACCGGTTTGTGCGAGACCAAGATTGTCTTGGTTTGTTGTCATACGACCTTATGTCTTCTTTAAGCTGTGACTCATTCGATTATGTCGTCTGACCGGTTTGTGCGAGACCAAGATTGTCTTAGTTTGTTGTCATCCGACCTTATGTCTTCTTTGAGCTGTGACTCATTCGATTATGTCGTCTGACCGGTTTGTGCGAGACCAAGATTGTCTTGGTTTGTTGTCATCCGACCTTATGTCTTCTTTGAGCTGTGACTCATTCGATTATGTCGTCTGACCGGTTTGTGCGAGACCAAGATTGTCTTGGTTTGTTGTCATACGACCTTATGTCTTCTTTGAGCTGTGACTCATTCGATTATGTCGTCTGACCGGTTTGTGCGAGACCAAGATTGTCTTAGTTTGTTGTCATACGACCTTATGTCTTCTTTGAGCTGTGACTCATTCGATTATGTCCTCTGACCGGTTTGTGCGAGACCAAGATTGTCTTAGTTTGTTGTCATACGACCTTCTGTCTTCTTTGAGCTGTGACTCATTCGATTATGTCGTCTGACCGGTTTGTGCGAGACCAAGATTGTCTTAGTTTGTTGTCATACGACCTTATGTCTTCTTTGAGCTGTGACTCATTCGATTATGTCGTCTGACCGGTTTGTGCGAGACCAAGATTGTCTTGGTTTGTTGTCATACGACCTTTTGTCTTCTTTGAGTTGTCATACGACCTTTTGTCTTCTTTGAGCTGTCGCAGCACGCAAATGGAGAAAACGAATGATTACACGCTGTCCTTGCAATGAAAACGTCGCCATTTTACGAGTATCGTATCAAAAACAGTTATCACTCTCACCACTGATGAGTTCTGTGTGCCGTATGGTATGGTTTGGGTACAAAACCTCGCGGCCAGAACCTCGCGGCGACAACCTCGCGGACCAAAACCTCGCCTGGCCAAAACCTCGCGGCCCAAAATCTCGCCAGGTCGAAACCTCGCCTGGCCAAAACCTCGCCTCCCAAAACCTCGCGGCCCAAAATCTCGCCAGGTCGAAACCTCGCCTGGCCAAAACCTCGCCTCCCAAAACCTCGCGGCCCAAAATCTCGCCAGGCCGAAACCTTGCCTGGCCAAAACCTCGCCGCCCAAAACCTCGCGAGACAAAATCTCGCCAGGCCAAAACCCCGCCTGGCCAAAACCTCGCCGCCCAAAACCTCGCGTGTCTGCGCGCTCACGTATTTTAAAATAAACAGTACGTTTCTGTTATATGTAATCGGTCTTGAGAAAAAAATGAAGGTGTTGAATGCACCTATGGTGTGGCCCAGATTTTATGTACTGCGTTCTAAAAATAGAATAAAATTGTTTTCTAAGTGTAATATCGTACGATTATTCTGCTAAAAGAGACTGATGATTAATGAAGATGAATCATGCGAAATTAAATTTTTGTGTTCTTCCACCGTGAATTTTACCCGGGACTACGTTGTGCGAGGACACACACACGTGCTAGCCACTAGACCAGAGGGGAGTCAGGTCAGCCTAGATGTTGCGTGGATACTCTTTATCTTTGTACGTATATTTCGTATTGATTATCTAAGTGCAGCTACGGACCCAAATTCTTTTCCTGTATGTTTATTTCTAATCAGAAAGAAAATCTAAATCATATACATGGGGACCCAGTATAACCTCCTGCATTTTAAAGGGTAATAAGTCATAAGTTATTAAAGGTAGAAATGTGTTTATTCAAAAATATAAAAAAGATATTGAAAACTGTTTGTAATACTTTGTTCTAATTTGAAATATAACAATTGACAATACAATTTGAAGATGATTTCTGAAAGCTGCCGTTTGTAACTGCTCAATATGCTTAAATATATAAGCACTTACAAGTTGCTAGTTTCAACTCTGAGCCCGTTGTTCTCGATCCACTGCAAGTTAGTCTTACCTGGAATAGTGCGAGCGCTCCTGGGTTCGATTCCCGGAAGGGACGCTTGGTTGAATAGCTGTAACAACTCTTTCAGAACAGGTATCCAGTGAATGAGGATTTTCTTGAGTTTTCCACTTTCACACCACGTCAATGTCGGGTTGGTACCTAACATACCAGTCGCAGACTGGTTCCTTTTTGCCCCCATTCCTTTCTTCCTTCCCCCCTTCTCCGGATAGTGTGCTGTCCGAGGATTTCATCCCTCATATGTAACGGGTTTAGGGCCATAAGTGCAAGTAATGCCCAGAAACATGTATAAGTAAATAAAATAAATCTAAGATACTGAACACTTTCAAACCACTCTTAAGAAAAGTGAGTCTGAAATACGCTACATGTGGCAGCATAAATTTAAAAAAAAGAAAAGTTAGCAACTCTGTATGGCAAACGGATATTTCTGTGTTCAGTGTTTGCATCAATCTGAAGTACATAAATGGGCGGGAAATGGACAAAGACAGGATGAGTACAGTGTTGCCAACTTAGTTTTCCCGCTAAAATATGGAGATTTGGTGGAGAAATTTTAAGTCTGTTAACTAGTAAGAAAATGTATTAAACCGTGCATCATTTTAAGTGGAAATCTAGTATATTTTTGGTGGAAATCTAGTAGATTTTTGGGGGAAATCTAGTAGATTTTGGGGGGAAATCTAGTAATACGTATACTTATTCAATGATTCCGCCTCCACTCTTTCCGACGAAGCAACAGTGAATGAAACAAACTATGAAAAACACATCGTATACACGTAAATAGAACAATTCCTCTTAGAAACCACGTCTTGATACAAATTAGTGTTCTACTTCTTGGTTGATTATGATATAGTACAACATGTGGGTAGATCTTCCTCGTGGCTAAGCGGTTAGCGCATGGCCTTTGGCGTGGGTCAACCGGGTTCGATTCCCGGCGGAAGCTCATGTGGTTCGCAAACCACGTTAAGCTATAGGTCCACACCTCGCTGCTGAAAGGGACGCTAAACTGAAAATCAAATCAAACACGGAGTATATATATATATATATATATATATATATATATATATATATATATATATATATATATATATATATATATAGGGCTATATACAGGGTGTTTCAAAACAATACCGACAACGTTTGGGAGGTGATTGGTCTATACTTTTTGTCTTAACTTGGTGTCGGGAATCACCTCTCAAACGTCGGTGTTGTTTTGAAACACCTTGTATATAAGTACGTGTTATTTTGTTTAATGTGCAAAGCTAAGTGTGGGGGTTCGTAACAAAAGCCAATAGCAATCTTAGAGTGTACACCACATGAAGGACTTTAGTTTGGCTTTTGGTAAATCAAACTTCTTAACACAGAGGTTCCCAACCTTTTTTTAACTGATGACACATCTTACTGAACTTGCTTTATTTTTTTAGTAATATTAACCCTTGCAGGATCAAGCCTCAGCGCACTCTGAGATACCATTTTTGAATTCTTATTATTCACAAAGAGAATAGATACGAAAGATTTGGTGGAAAGGTTTCGTGGAGACAAATATTTTATGAACTTGTTAACATAAAATAAGCATACTGAGTACGGGATTACATATATTCCCGATTAAAAGCACAAATTTCGAAAGTGTGGTACTTTGTAACCCTAAGTTACTTGATTCTGCTAGGGTTAATAATAATAATAATAATAATAATAATAATAATAATAATAATAATAATAATAATAATAATAATAATAATAATAATAATAATAATAATAATAATAATAATAATAATGTAATCCTATAACTTTCTAGAAAGTAGTGACTTTTTGCAATACCGAGCATTATTGCTGCCACTGGAGGCATTGACTAGCACGTATGTCTCTGAAAATTGATTTTAACTAACACTTCGTTATTTTTAAATTCTAAAATTTTGCTACATGTCCTATGTAACTACACGACATACCAGTGCGTCATGAATACACGAGTTCAAAAACCACTGCCTTAATAAGCTAAAGTTTACGAAGCCTAGGCTTAAAGTGTATCATTTTATCTAAAATTAAGTGAAGTTACTTTAAAATTAATTAATATTTTAAAATAGGAAATGTTTAAGTAGTTAGATTTGTTGATTAGAAAATTATTTTCATTTCAGCGTTGTTTTTCAAGGACAGATTAGGCTTTTGCATCCTGAGCATTATACTAACCAGCTAGTCACAACAGCGCTGCGGGTAGTCTATCAAGGAAGGATGATTTCCATAATATACTCCCATAGGAATACATGAACCGACTTTTGATTGTATATATATCTTGGAATCAACTGGATGGATCACCTCCATCTACGAACTTGATTCCTAATTTTTGGCTCTCTACATCAAGGCCAAAATTGATTGTGATTCATCAAATTGTTTTTCAGATTTTGATTCTCCAGGACGGAGGCACGAACAGACAAAGTAAGTTATAAAAGAATGTTAGATGAACCAAACTTCTTAATTATGTCTTTGAACAGAAAGAAAGAAGAACTGAAATTAGATCAATTCTCACCCTGTGATGCTTATAGTATTGGAGCAGCTGTAATAAAAGTACTTTTCGAACTCAATTTAGATTCAGTGAAGCTACAGGGTATTGATGCAGACAATGTGAACCAGTTATGACAAGAATAACGAGCAGATGGTATGATTCTAAACAGAGATGGTGTGGGTCAGTGAAAATTTGATCCATGACCCATTTACCCACCACCCACCGTGATCCACGACCCACATAACCAAGGCCGCCAATTTCTCTGTAAATTTGGGGGGGGGGGCATTCAGATGCAGAAGGCATATGTATGAGAATTTTATGACAAATTGCATTCAATTATGCCAAATATTGTATATTCATAAATACAATACGGGGGCCCAGATGAACTTTGGGGGCCCGGGCTCCCTCGGCCCCCAGGATCAGCGCCCTTGCACATAACACACGACGCACCATGACACACTCCGGACCCATAATCCACGCCCTCCTCTCCACTGACTAAAGAGTTTACACTTGTAATAAAACAAGACTGTGAAATTATCATTAATCGGAGTTTGAATTTCTACAGTCAATCGCTCAAGCACTAGGGGAGAGAGGGGTAGCCTCGGACAGGAGGTAACCCCGGCCAGTTCGTTATAGCGTAAAAAACTTGTCGTAAATAGAAGCAGATGATGGCGCCTTACTGGCAGCTGTCAGCATTTGATGTAATATTAGGCAAAATATTCGTCACTGTAAGTACTATTACATTTGATATTTTTATTAAGTGACTTTTTAGGTAGACACAATGCTTACGTAGTTCTAAAGCAAATTTATAAATTAATGCATTCATTTGTTTCTATGTTGGTGTTGACCGTGTTTTACTCAAAACATGCGTTTTGGGTAGCCCCGGTCACACGGATGGGGTAATGGCAGTCAGTGACCGGGGCTCCCCGACATTAAGATAAACGATAATAAATAAGTCTTGACAGTCAACCCCCAAACAAAGCTCTTCAAGTGTAATCTAACTCCAAGGCCAGGGATGATGAAGTTGAACAAGGAGTTTCTACTGGATCCATGCGTATATATTCAGTTGTTGATTTTTTGCCAATACCCAGTAGCGTAGCCAGGATGTGTGTTTGGGGGGGGGGGCAAGTGCTGTTATAGGTACATATAGAAAAATTACAAACAAAAAAATATATAAACATAAAAATATATAAAAATTACAAACATCAAAGTACTAAAGTACTTTGTCGGACCTCTTTGGGGGGGGCCCGGCCCCTCCGGGCCCCCCCTTCCCTACGCCACTGCCAATACCAATAGATTAATATTTCAAATATATTAAGGTGTTGACGAAAAATATATGTAACTTCAATGAATAAGTAGTTTTTTAAATCTTCTTTACACGAATCTTCTTTACCCTGTAGATACCCAACTATTCTAAAGTTAATGAATACATTTGAAATTTTAATGGTGTTGAAGTTTTTTTTTTTTCATATGCAAAGTATGGGGAAACCCCTGACTGCCACTACCTAACGGTGTGGGAAATAACGGTCAATTGATTATGTTCATATTTTCGTTTTTAGCTAGGCAATGAAATAAGAGATGTATTCTGAAATTGGTCACAAGAAACTAGACAGAATTACCTATAGGATCGACCAATCGCAGAAACATTTCGTGCTTTACGAGCTAGATTATAACGATTTTTGCTTAGGTGACCGCCATTCCCCTATTCTCCCCTACTCGAGTTACAATAACGGTGGATCTGACCTTTACGATATAAAATGGAAAAAGTGTTTGTTATGAGCCAATTTACGATGAATTTCGATTTAATTATCATATATAATTATTTCCTTGTTGAATTGCAGATACTTTTCAGTGGAGAATAGGATGAAATTTGGAAGTTACAAATCAAGGGTAATGTAGGCCAACGTAAAGAAAGAAAAACAAACATTGTAAAATTCGACTGTCTCGAAACCCAAGCAGTAATTAATCTTATTATTACAATTACAAATATCAATATCCAAAAGTACATGAAGTTCTTTTTTACTTAAGTATACTTATTTAAGTAAGTTAGTGCTCTCAAACGGGTCAGCTCGAGTCGGGTTACGAGTCGGGTCAACTCGGGTCAGCTCGAGTCGGGTTACGGGTCGGGTCGGGTCAACTCGGGTCGGGTCAGTCGGGTCAGCTCGAGCCGGGTCAAATCGGGTCAGCTCGAGCCGGGTCAAATCGGGTCAGCTCGAGCCGGGTCAAATCGGGTCAGCTCGAGCCGGGTCAAATCGGGTAAGCTCGGATCGGGTTGTCGGGTCGGGTCAATCGGGTCAGCTCGGGTCGGGTTGTCGGGTCAGATCAACCGGATCGGATCACGGGTCGGTTCACTCGGGTCAGTCAATTCGGGTCACGGGTTGAGTCGGGTCGGTCTTCCAGCCCCGACCCGACCCGTTGAGAGCACTAAAGTAAGTAAATAGAAACAAATGAAAAAGGAAAAAATGGAGGCCTAAAAAGTAAAATGCACACAAATTCACCCGTGTTCACAAGATGCTATTTACAATGCACTGAGCAGAGTGGATCGGTGCGTAGTAGTGGGTCATCTTGGGTCACATCCTGTTAACAAACGACCCATTCATAAATCTTGACCCGCTCCATCGCTGATTCTCAACTTCTAACAATTATATTTACACTGTTTTTAAGTAATTATAATTCCAATTAACTTGTCCTTTGTATGCGAGAAATTTTTCGCTTTTCATTTCGCTTTTTGATGGGATTTCTAATGCCATTTTTAGACTTTTCTAGTAGTATACTAGAGATTTTCAACCACGATCTGGTGTGGAAATGTGCTAACCTGTTGGCAACACTGAAAGCGTGTATGTTTTGAGAGAGGGAATAAAGAAAAGAAAGGAAAAAAACGTAACGCTAACACCAACCAAGGTCGTTGCATTACCATTATCCAAATAGTTGCCAAGGTCATTGAAATTTCCATGCAAGGCTCAACATGCAGATAACCCAGACAGGAAGACATAGATAGTAGGAAATTGTCAAGAGTCTCTGACGTGGTGTTAGACGGAACGATGGGTGAAGTAGTTGGGCAAATGAAGACAACCAAGTACAGAATGCAAACAAGTAAATGGGTGTTTCGTAACCTGTCATAATGTCCTCTTATCTGTTTGGTGGCAATTTATAAGAGACATTTAACAGTAGGTAAACTGCTCACCCAAATAGCTTTCTTGGAAACTGAATTTAGATATCTTTTACGGGTAATGAGCCGAGGAAGTGGGAACGCGAAATAACGTGTAACCTTTCTCCTACCCTTTGCCAACATAGATAGGTATCTAAATCCAGGACACTTTATTAAAATGCCAATCTTATGTAATGAGTTTTCTTTTTAGAACAGTGAAAAAAAGGAACAGTAATAATACGATAATAGAATGATTTATGAAAGTAATAAACGCTGAATGCATGTTTAGTTCTGCCTATATGATGCAGATTTAAACAGAAAGCACGTTATGCAGAGTCGTTTTTAGTGTTGGATTTAAAAGCTTGACTAACGCGGGATGCTAACTTCCGTATTTCGTAACACGTAAGTGAAGTTAAGAGGCCTCATCCCGGCGAAATTAAAATACCGCTAATTTTACAGTAATTATGTGATATCTTCAAATAAATAAAAGATAATTGAAATGTGGAACAAGAGCGCCCTAGACAATATTATTTTGCGTGAGGTACCGTTATCACAAGTTACCTAGTGGCTTTCCGTTTTCAGCCGTTTAGAAACGCGAAAATAAATGCCGATTTCAAAATGACTCGAAATCGAAAGCAGATTAATGAGTCATGATAACGGTATCTCATGTAAAATGATATTGTTTAGGGCGCTCTTGTTCCACATTTCGATTATCTTTTATCTATTTGAAGATATCACATAATTACTGTAAAATTAGCGGTATTTTAATTTCGCCGGAATGAGGCCTCTTAACAATGATCGAAACAGGCCAACCATGACTCTTCCGTAGGATTGTCCAAATCAGGGCCGTCTCAGACAATTTGCCGCCCCGTGCAATTGCATCATTTGCCGCCCCCTTCTCCAGTAAGAACAAATCTTAGAACCCACGATTGTAAGTATCCTACCCCATCTTGAACAACGAAGGGGAGGGGGAAGGGCACTGCACTCAGAAAGCCCTAAACACTACAAATACAATCTTGTTCTATCTGATTTTTCTTTAAATACAGTAGAGCGTCGATTATCCGAAGTAATTGGGGGACATGGGTGTTCGGAAAACTGGTTTGTTCGGATAATCGAACTGTACATGTTTATTTGCCATGCGCGGAGCGGCACGCCTCAACTCTAAGCTGGCGCAGCTGTTGCTGTGAACAGCTTTGATACTGCCGCTACTTCTACAGCCAGTGCCAAACCGACAGAAGTGTGCTGATTGTTGAAACACAGCGACTGGCGGCTTGGCCGGTCAGCAGCGCCTTATGAATGCCCCATTAGAAGCAATGTTCCGCCAGCGGTGGCTCAGTGCGGCGACTACTGTGGGAAACTTGGTTTGGGAGTGAGGAGGATGATGGACGGTAGGGTGGGAGAGTAACAGGTGCGAGCGAGTACACAGTTCGGTTAAGCGGTCATTCGGTTGACCAACGTTCGGATAATCGACGCTCTACTGTAATAATATCTTGTGTTAGTGAAAAATAAAGCAAAAAACACCTGCAGCATCTGCAGAAGGAAGATCCTTTTCATAGAATTCAATATCGAGCTTCAATATCAATACATTAGTTACCTCTTTTATCTTTATTTCTTGATTTTCCTTCTGCATCTTTTATTATTTTTAAAAAATAAAACCTGATTGCACCTTCAATGATAAGGAACTTGCGTCTGACAAAGACAAGACTGGTTTTCATATCAGAACTCTGATAACTAACTAAATGGAACAGATGTTCGATACTGTTCAAGAATTGAGTTCTTGTATTTGAAACAATCAAGCAATTCATGCTGGGATTTGTTTGACAATTTTCTTTAACGCTGTCCATATGATCTTAAACTAATACGACCTAAACACGATTTATGAAAGTAGTATTCAAATAGAAGGTCAGCTTAGCAAATTTAACTACCATCATCATGAAGTCTTTTTCCAACAAAAATATATATATATATATTTTTTTAAATAATATAGTTATGACAGATTTTGCCGCTCCATGCAGACGCACGTGTTGCACATATGGTAGTGTCGGCCCTCGTCCAAATACAATAGTAAAAATCAATGCAAAAGAAAATATGGGACTCACTTAATTTGATTTCTCCTAAATTGTTTGGACAGCCCCGCGGGAAGGTTGAAGTTGCCCTTTTTCATATAAATCTTTGTTAAGTTCAGTTACGTGTCTCTAAATACGGAAGTTAGTATCACGTGTTAGTCAAGCCCTTAGACTAATACAACGTTAAAATGACTCTGCATAAGACTCAAAGGGCCTTATGCAGAGTCGTTTTGAAGACTGATTAAAGTCATACTACGGGTTGACTAAAGGATGGTTATCAAAATTGTATTAGTAGTCTCTGATTAGGACGTAGTATTTGACGAAGTTAATCACATGTGACTAATTGATCTAGAGCAGAGGCTAATCTTTTACCCACGGTTTAGCGTGCGACACAACATTTCGTATTTCATACATTTTCATTTTTACAGACTACGCGTGCGCTCCTCTACTTTTCCGTAGTTGCCACATTTTTGGTCTCACCCGATGCATTGGGTTTATATTAATTAATTATACCCAAATCATAATTTTAGTTGGACTCAAAGTAGACTCTGAAGACTATAATGTGCACTTTCCTTCGTAAAGAGTTATTATGCTTACTAACTAGTCTGAGACTAACCGTCGATTAACGAATTCTCTCTGAATACCGCCCAAAATGTCTAAACGAAAATCAAAATAAATGAAATTTCAGTTTTACATCCCACAATCAGTGGCGGATCCAGGGGACGATCAGGAGATCGCCCCGCCCCCCCTTTCCAGAAGATGAAGCTTTCTTATTTTATATATACAAATAAAACCCATCCCAGAGTTTGAAGTTCTTATAAGTAGCTCTAAGTAGCAGTATGACAACCCACCGTCCCCCCAGAAGTCGGTTCTGGATACGCCCCTGCCCACAATTATGCCCTTTTGGCTAAGGGAGATGATAATTAAGGCAAGAATGATGAGGGAAGAATTGATAGAATAAGAAAGTGGGAGGAAACGGGAGCAACCCAAGAAAACCTAAGGATACGAAGTTACTTGACCGGAGATTGAACCAGGAACCCCACGCCTCAGGGGAAAGCGCCCTACCACTGAGTCATCGTGCTTTCCAAACGAAAATCAGGCAGAGCGTCAAGTTGTGCTTTGTCTTCCTCCTATTCACAATAACCCTAGTTCAATTCCTACTGGTTGGAACCATTGGCATTGTCCTGTAGTCCAGCTGTCTCGATGGCGAAATTATGTAGGAAGAAACAGCCTATACAGTATGATGATTTGAATACCCACCAACTGCACCACATTCAAATTCTTGCCGTAGTTAGAAGGGCAAGAAAGCTGTAGTTAGAAGACTCGTTAATAATACATCTCCTCCATTATAAGCTCGGTATTACGCAAAGACTCAAACTCGATTCAACCTGGGGGCCGCTGTGGCTCAGTAGTAGAGCGTTCACCTCTGGTGTTTGGGGTCCCGGGTTCAAACCCTGCTCCCGCCAAGTGAACTTTGTGGTGGACAAACACCGTGTGCGTGGGTTTTCTCGGATCTCACCTGTTTCCTCCTACTTTCTTCATTCCACCATTTCATTCATCTCTCATCATCACCGTCTCCTTTAACCTAACTGGCATAACTGTGGGACGTAAAACTTAAAAATTTCATTTCTTTTTTTTTTTATTCATCCTGGAAGCCCTCTGTTCCGATTATTTCTCACGCTCTCTCCTTTCTAATATTGTACTGCGGCTTTTATTTACCATTGAATGGAAAAAATTCAATATTTAAGTAGATAGCGCTTCACTTTTCTGTTTTAATGCTCATTACACACTTCGAGAGAGAAAAAAAGAATCGTTTATCCTTGTCTTCAATTAAAATGAAAGTACACTTGAATTTGCGCTTCTACTGTACGTGCATATCGAACATACAATAGATATACATATACGACCTTATGCAGAGTCGTTTTGACGTATGATTAGCGTCGTACTAAACGCCTGGCTACTGCACGAAACATATGTTAGTGGAACTCTTTAGCATGGCACTAATCAAGCGTCAGAACGACTCTGCGTAAGACTTATGATTACTAAAGTGATCAAACCTCACTATCGCCCGGAACAATCTCTTTTTTTCAACGGTTCTTTCGTTTGTTTCTTTGTTTTTCTGATTGTCAAACAGGACGCCTAAATGTCTCGATTTTTAACAAATGTCAACAAAGTGTTTCAAAATATAAGTTATAAGAACAAATTCGACACTCTTTTGTTAAAATTACTGTATATAGAGCTAATTTTCTTATCAGTACTTGTTGGGGACTTTGGTTCGTGCCTGGAACACGCAATTGTCGATATTACTTAAGAAACGCTACGTAGTCACTCTTACTTGAGTGTTCTGTAATTTGAAAACACTGTTGGCGCTCTAAATACAATCTGGAAATAATATTTACTCCCCCCCCCTCCTTCGAAGATTCATATGCATTCCGTTTTTACAACTTTCTGGTCACTTTAGTGATTACACAAAATTCGTATCGAACTATTCTGTTTATACTTTTGGGTCATTTGTAGCACTAATTGGATACTTAATATAGGGCCGCCATATTGGCAGCTGTTAGGAAATGTATCCTTATAAATACTAAAAGTAAAAATACTACTTAAACTAAAAATTAATATTTATTATCCTTTTGCAGCTGCAAATCGGACTTATTGCAAACCTATCAACCTGTCAATTTATAATTCAGAAGATATGTTCCATGTTCGTCTTTGTACAGATAAGAACCCCATTGCTGTTCTTACTAGTTTATATATATATATATCTATATATTGCTGGGAATAAAGATTAATCTACTTATTACACATTTGTTCCGAATTTTGCTAAATAATTTCCTTGCAGTTTAGAAGTTATTTTATAAGAATTCTTCAGTGCTTTTTCAATTATGAGAAATTAGTGTATGTATGTATGCATGTATGATGAGATGAGATCAGTTTCAATTTAACGTCCCTTTCAGCATCGAGGCTATATGAGACGTGGACCTACTGATTAACGTGGAATCCGAACCACATAAGCTCCCGCCGGGAATCGAACGCGGGTCTCCCAATATATATATAATATGGGAATTTTAAAAGAAAAAGAAAGTTTGCAATGAGTTTCTAATGACAACTGATCTGGATTAATTCACAATTTTCTTAATAGTTGTCACTGTAATCGGTTTTCTATAGTTATGTAATTATCAAATTTTCAATAAAATATATTTCACATTTTATTACAAGGTTGTGCTTAGGTATTTACACGCATATTTTATGAAATATTAAATTGTTATTTTCTATCTATGCAATGTGAATATAAACATAAATCAAAAATACAGTAATAGCCTTACGTGTTTTCTACACATATTATAACATACATCAATACTTCTGTCCGATATTGGCCCGTACATAAATAGAAATTTCGTCTACTATTTGCGTTATATAGTTTTATATAATTCACATTTCACTATTAAACATAGATATTAATAAAACACAATTTAACCATCTTTTCTGGGCCACTAAACTTGTATCTATACCAAAATTGAAATACGGAGGTAACTAAATCTAAATATTTGAACGATTATTTTTGTAAACACCAGCAAAGAAAATCATTTGGAATGAAATAAATGTATCCATTAAACTGTACTTGTTCCATTGAGATTAATTTATTGTAATTATATGTGCAATAATAAGTAACATTCTATGGAACAAAACTGGTCTTAAGGATTTTTGTCGTTACTATAAATTTAAAGTCAATGAACTAAAAAAAACTAAAATTATATTTTGGTTTACCAAAGCTCTTTCATTCTGCCAAAATTTTAATAATTTAGATACGTAGTCAAGTATTATGTATGCTCAGAAATACAATCATTTTAGTCTGTGGAAGGAGGAACTAAAACACAACTAGCCACAAATCATATTTCTTGCCTTTCCTATACTCTCAAAATTTCAACTTTTGCCTAGTAAAAGTAATTTGAACTGCAATATTAAAATCTCCAAAACGTTATCTAGTTTTACTTTAATCTCTAAGAACCTTCCAACCAAAGTAAGAGTTCAGCTTGTGGTAATGCTCAAGATTTACCAATCAGCAAGTAGATTAAACAAGTTATATCAGTGACGGATTAAGAAATACTTTTTCACTTAAGAAATTTTTCCCAATTGTTTTATTTCGTAGCTTTTCTTCCTCAAATTCAGCTCAATACTTCCTTTCGAGCCTTGTTAATTACACTGCAGATGTCTAATATACTTTACTTCTGCTAAAATTACCAAAATTGTTAAATATAATTCGGAACAAAATTTAAGTACGACTGGCTTCCATTTAAAATTACTATCAACTACATAATCTCAACCCCAGATGTTCATCAAATCAGGGGAGTCCGTTTCCATGCCAACTAGTCGTTCTTTCAGAAAAAAAATGTTCCGGGGGGGGGGGGGCACTGCTGGTGCTATTTTATTTATTATTATATTATAGATGTATTATTTTGATCTCGTCCGGAGGGCACTCTCAGAGCTTCGGGGGGGGGGGGGAAGCACTGCCCCCAAAAAAGTGTCTGGAAGAAACACTGATGCCAACATTACGTTAAACATATGAAAATGTAAACATATACAAGAGCATGAATATAATCCGCCTATTTTTAATAATCACCGAGTGAATAATTTTGAAAATATTTATCCCAATTAAGGAAATCAAATATTTAGAATACAATATTACTAAAATGATATAAATTTCATATAATTTAGAAGAAAGTTTCCTAAATATATACACTTCAATGGGTACCAAACTTGATCATTAGTATTAATGTGGCCATATATAAGTTAGTTAAATCACGACATGACTAACTAATTGACGTAAATGAAAACCTGGAAACATTGAATAAATATTACTAATATACAAAATTTACAACAAATTATGATAATATTATTTTCAAAAGTTAACATTATAAGAAAAATTAAAAATGAGATTCCTATAGCCAAAAAGAAATGTGTAAAATAGTCACATGCTTTTGTTTTACGTCTTTTTGGCAATCAATTGCAGAGAAAAACACGTAATAAATGTGTATAATTAATTATTTTAATCTTATACAAATTCACTTATAATCATACATCCACCCAACATAATGTTTCTGAGCAAATAAAACATGATTACTGCATTTTTATTGTAAATCATAAACAGGAAAATATACCCTTAAAGCTTAGCGTGAAATCCAAACCGTCTTACCGCACCGAAGACAAGAACTTTAAGAATTAGGCCACTTAAATGACTCCAGAAATACATATTATGTTGTGAAGTTGTTATGGTCAAAATAGCGCAAACCTAAAATCTTATAATTTAATCGATAGCACACAGAATTCGAAATGTGAGTGGCAATAGATTTGTCACAAGAACACATACGATTTGGTTTTCGGCTTAAAACGCAAAGGAATATGTGAAGTAAATAGTAATCAGGTAAGTGAATTAAGGACTCGAGTTGTATAACCTTTGTGCGACCTCCCCCCCCCCTTCTCCCGAAGAAAAAAGTTCTTCCTTTTTTTTTCTTTTAAGAAAAGGATGCTAGTTTAACGAGAATTAAATTTAGCGGAATTTAATTCAGGTGGAAATTTTTCTTCTCAGTCAGATGTTTGGCTCTCGGATAAAACGACACGGGGTGGAAGTAGAAAGGAAATAAAAACATATATCCTATTATTTCTGCATCGTTCAGTCGACTCAACGAAGCAAGTTTTCTGCTCCTTTCTACGTTATCATCATCAAGATTTTGAACAGTGTTGTCGGTTTCGTAACAGTAAATTTCCCCGTCCGGAACCACTAAATTTCCCGAATCCATGCAAAAAATTTCCCTCTAACTAAAATATAGCATGTATCGAAATTTCATGGCCATAGCTTAACTCTGTTACGAATAAAGATAGGAAAAATGGAGAGAAAGAGAGAGAGGGAAGTTGTTGTAAATAGATGGCTTTTCAACTTAAAGTGGTGGGATTTTAAAAATCGCACCAACTGGTTGATTTCCACTCTTGTAAAATGACAAAGCGACGTTTCCAGTTCAACAGGGCTGTTCCCACCGACTGAAAAGCACGCAAAAAAATGGCACGAGGAACGCGCACATTGTTGTGAAGGGAAGCTATAGTGATCGCGAAAACTCGTAAAGTTTGACCCAGATTTAACAATTTCACCATCCAAGAGAACGCGGGAAAGTATCCCGGTCGTCAAACCCAATCCATAACATTTTGCCAGTGTCGTCTCTCGCGCTATACGGAGAGCGTCTCCTGAGAATGCAGTGTTTTCGGGTTGCCGTTAAGTTTCGTTTTATTGTTGTTTTCGTTATCTTATATCTTTTGTTATTATTATTGTTACTCTTTAGTTTGAATAATTGTTAGTGTTCCTGGTATAGTTCTTTGAGTGTTGTTACTTTTTCGCTCGTTTCCCATGTTGTCTAAGTTTGGCAACATTGTTGGTTCACTTCCGCTGTTTCTCTTTTTCTCAAGTGTGCGTTCGGAAGGCAGCTTCACGAGTTTTGCCGAATTCTTCCGATGCGTCACACGTAAGGCAAAGCGTTCCTATGATTTGTATAGAGGTCAGGCTTCACAAGTCACCGCGGTTACTATAGAACACTTCAAATTCGTTCCCCAATAATGTTGTATTGTTAATATGTTGAAAGGCCAACGCAGCAGCCTTCTGAACTGGCAACGTTTTCATTTAATATAGAGCGCCTTATCAATTTGGAGAACAAACGATTGGCACGATTGGAAAAAATCTACAATTTCAGATTGAAAACCACATATTTCGAACAAATTTTCTCTCTTCAGATTTTTATTTCATATCTTTACTCATAACGGAGAGGATCTATGGCCCAGGACATTTATTACACCCTGTATACATTTCTTCTCATCACTGAAACATGGACGACATGTTTATGTGAGTATAAACGCGCGCGTGTGTGTAAAACAAAGCAACCAGACGGCTATTTCCCCAGTTGAGTTAGAGTTTAACGTCCTTTCAGGAGCGAGGCTATATGAGACGGGACCTATTGATTAACGTGGAATCCGAACCACATGAACTTCCTCCGGGAATCGAACCCGGGTCTTCCACGCTAAATGCGCGTACGCTAACCGCTTAGCCACGAAGGGGTTCTATATTTCCCCAGTTGTTTCAGATACTTAAATCTCACGTTACTACAATCCAAGGTGGCAGCAGAACCAGTAGGTCTACTGTTTACCCACTGAACAAACTGGTAGCATTAAGAGAATAGGCGGAAACAGGAAATCACTGAGGAAACTACCCACACAGTGTTTGTCCACCACGTGCGTTTTTTTTTTTTCAAATTCTCTCGTTTCCTCCCAATTTTTTCATATCCCTCTTTAGTCAAACTAAACACAACAGCACACTGAAAAAATGAAATCTGTAAGTTTTACGTCCCACGGTTATGCCGGTTAGGCTAAAGGAGACGGTGATAATGAGAGATGAGTGAAATGGTGGAATGAAGAAAGTGGGAGGAAACGGGAGTACCCCGAGAAAACCCACGAGCACGGTGTTTGTCCACCACAAAGTTCACTTGGCGGGGGCTGGGATCGAACCCGGGACCCCAAGCACCAGAGGTGAACGCTCTACCACTGAGCCACCGCGCCCAACAGCACACTGAGTAAGGCTATGTGATAATATAGTAGGCTATATAAAACACACAATTACGTAACAGTTTCAACACAATAACTGCGTCTCCATCAGACTTTCACTCCTCCTACTGATGAATGAGTGAAAGTCTGATGACAACACAGTTATTAAATTGAAACTGTTACGTGATCATGTGTTATATATATATTATCACATACCCTTGCTCAGTGTGTTGTTGTGATTAATATGACAATATGGAAACGAGGCCTGATGGAATAGTTATAGAACATATCCCTCTTTAGATGGATGTGAAATCTATTAATCTAGTGATGAAGTTGTGTTTCTTGTGCGAGTTATAAAGAGTGTTAATAAAAGAAGAAGAGAAAGAATTAATTAAAAAAATGTTGATAATGTCAGAATTTCCCATGTTCAGCATATTTTAAAGAAAAAAACTATATTGCTACCAGTATTCAGAATTTCCCGCGTTAAGAATGAAATTTCCCGCCAACTGATAAACACTGTTTTCGAATCTTATTTCTTTTCGTACTCTGTGAACCAAATTTGTTTCCTCTCTCTTATTTCTCTTTTAAGTTTATATTTGTTTACTTGTGTTTGTAAATGTTCTCTTCCTTTTTTCCCCTTTTTAACTCGTTTTCCAGTCTTCTAGTTCATATGGTTTACTTTATTTGTGATTTGCTTCTTGTAGCAAAAGAAGGAACAGCACAGATGTTCTTCCACAAAGTATATGATTGGTAGATATTTTCTTTCTTTTTTTAACAAACGGTGCTGCTATTTGTGTTTGAAGGAGAAACATCAGTAAAAGTAAAAGATAGTTGGTTGAATTGTAACAAGTGTGATTGATCGGTCACAATTCAAGACGAAAACAGCAACACATGGCAACAGACGCAAAAACTCTCTCATGACCTTTTTCTTCCTGTTGTGGTGCTTCAATGTTAAAGCTTTACTATAAAAATTTTATAGTTGTTTTACATTTTTTTATTGGTGTCTTTTAAAAAAAAAAAGTATCAATGTACAGATTATACCAGTGGTTCTCAAACTTGTTACCGCGACCCACATTAAATATTAAAAAGTACTTTGTGGCCCATCTACTTTTATGGTAATATTTCAAACCAATTAAATTTTGTAAATCATGTTTCTAATTTTTTTCATATAAAGGTAACACAGAGCTAACACTATTTTCAACGCAATGCCCTCCCCCGTGACAGATTTTGACTCAGCCATTCTCTTTCCATCTTAACCCAGCATCTCTACTGACTGTACAGCAGGGAAGGGTTCTGAGTAGAGATGCAAAAAAGCCGGCTTTTTTGAATCGATGGGTTTTTTCACATAAAAAGCCGGCTTTTTTGGAAAAAAACCGAGAATTTTGGAAATTTTGGCTTTTTTCATTTTCATGATTTTTCTATCCAAATAGCTTTCTTATAGTATATTCTATAATTAGATAAGATTTCCACGACCTGAATGCCATATTTAGCTCTGTAATTCACCATCAAGATGGATGGAGCACATATTTTACGAATTAAAGCTAACATGAAGAATGTAGTATTTGAGGGCAATTTTACAGGCTATTTAACTTTATTTTAACTTTTGAGTTATCGACAATTTTTTCCTTCTCTAGATCATTTTAGTTTGTCATCCGTGTTTCATTTCTAAGAGCTTAGTACTCCAGCTTCTAGCACGAAAGTTAAACTTACGTTTTTCTGTATATCCGTCAAAGCATACGTTTTTCAATATTTCCGTCAAACCGTATTTCTGTTATACTGTAGTTGTGCAATGATTTAGCAATAATTTTCCAGATACAACCTTGAATACCAATTTATACAAATAATCAATAGCGGATTTAGAAAAATACTTTGGGAGGGGTTTCTCTGATTGTTTCGTTTTCTAAAAAGTCCTAATTTTATTTGGGAGATGCTTGAAGTTTATGAGTACAGGCATAACTAATATTTCGTTTCGTTTATATGTTTAGCAATAATCTTCCGGATACAACCTTGAAGATCATTTTATACTGAGAATCAGTGGCGAATTTAAAAAAGTGTTTTGGGAGGGGTTTTCTTACTACTAATGTTTAGTTTTTCTAAACATTCATAATTTTTATTTGACGGGAGCTTAAAGTTTATGAGTAAAGGCATAAATAATAGATATTTCGTTCGTTTTAGACATTCCACAACTTTGGAGAACAGGCTTCAGTCCGAAAGACCGATCCTCTAACCTTCGCAAAACCGTCACTGCTGGTAATTAGTAATAATAACGATTTAAAAACAATAAAAAAGGAAGTCAGCCAACTCCTACACTCCTAGTCGGCCAGTACACGCACTATTTCTACATTCTCAGATGGAATGAAGGAAGGCTTTGTCAGAATGGTCGAATGCTGGGTTGAATCCCGGACTTCCCGATAGAAGCGCAAAAGCCAACCACTCAGTCACGTTTGTTGTGCAGTTGTATTTAGCTTAACTTAAATATATTCCGTAGTCTTTTTTTTTTTTTTTTTTTTTTTTTGTTCCGTAATGATATGTTGAATCCCTCTTGTTAAAAATTCAGAAAACTTGAGAACTGGGTAAACCGTGATGGTGGTCAAGGGCGCCCATGTTGTGGTTTCCAAGGAGGGGCAAGTATAAGCGACGTTTCAAAAATAGTTTCAAATTTTGCTGTAACTAATGTAAAAATCCTATTGGATTTTCAATATTCTGAAGTACATTTTCGTCTAGGGGGGGCAAGCGCCCTCTTAACCCCCCTGATGGGCGCCCTTGATGGTGGTTATGAAAAACTTGACTGTAGAATTTCAAGAATATACAGAACCAAAAGTTCCAGATGTGCAGCCTTTAATTGTATCATATAAATCTAAGTATTTCTCTTATGATTTATTTTAATTTTGTTTCAAAAAGAGGGTATGAAATATTTTGAAGTAAAAATACTACATAGAATTTTGCTAGTTGTTTGTGTATTTTTTAAAAGAAGTTTTTACTCTTAGGGTTGGCTCGTTTACACCAGCTGTTTTTTTTTAATAACTGGTTTAAACTAAAAAAAATTAAAAGAACAAAAATGCAAATCGTGTGAACTTCATGGTGACGTTTCACATGTCAAACCATCTGCATTAGTCTTATTTCCTTTTTACCTTTTAATCAAGGTGTCCCATGTTCAATTTTCGGTCGAACCACAACCCTTCTTTCATGTGTAAACCAAGTATTCTTTCGGATGTCACTTTAAGCGAAAGTCTTCTGCTTGATAACCTCGGTATTACGTAAGGATGTTAAGCCTAAACATACGAAACGAAACCAAATTATATATATTTCTGCATGCCTGTTGTTTTATAAAGAAGAGAAGGTTGCTTAAATATATTGATTAAAATTGGTAAAATTTATCGATTGCCTACTTAGCTTCCAACATTAGCTTGGATTGGACTTTCAATGATACCTACATACTAAATTTGTAGTTTAATACCTCAGTTTTAGCGTACTGATTATAATACGTTGACCTTTAAATTTTACATGCAAATTAAATTTTACGGGATATTCCCGTTATTGTTTTACATTTAAAAGAATGACGGGATTTTCCCGATGGCTAGAGCGGGAGTTTCTCAATTTAAGAAATTTACTGACCGGACTTCTTTAAGCTTATGGGACCTCTTCCAGCATAACCCCGTTGTTAAATAATAACACCAAGGCGAAACAAACTTATTTCTGTCAATATGTAATATAAATACATAAAGCAAAATATCTAAATCAAAAAACCTGGTTTAAACCCCAAAAAAGCCTGGTTTAAACTGCCCCCCAAAAACGGGTTTTTGGCATTTTCAGAAACAACCATGGTTCTTGCCAACTCTGCTTACTTTTGTATATAGGAGATTAAAATGTGTTTATTATATACATTGGTTAATCCTTTGGAATTCATAATGTAAAAATGTTGAAGTAAAATTGTTTAAAATATCTTTTTGAAATTCATGGTTTACTTTCGAGGTTTTATATTATTATCGGCATCAACTACTAATTAAATGACTTTCTGTGTTATGGAGAAGCGAAACAAAGTCTGCTTTATCGATTTAAAGCAGAATTTTGAAAAAAGCCCAAAATTTCCGAAGCAAAAAAGCGAAGCAGAAAAAACCGAGTTTTTTTTTTCAAAAAAGCAGGTTTTTTCCGAGACCTTGCATCTCTAGTTCTGAGTAACCAATTACTTTTCACCCCATTAACAAAGGCTTTCAATTTTCATTTCCTGAATGGTGCTTACTTTACAACATATGTTTCTGCATCAAAATAAAATTTTCACAATTAAAAGGAAAAACTTCTCGCGGCCCACCAAAGAAATGGCCAGCGACCCACCAATGGGTCGCGACCCACACATTGAGAAACACTGGATTATACTGTATCCTATGCGATACAAGAAATATATCGGGTGATTCTTATAGAACCGGCCTGATGGATTTGCTAATAATTCCGCAGTCGGTATGTATAACCGAACAAAATTCTCACATATTAATCCATGGATCTTGAGAAATCAAATAGTTCATAGATGGTGCATTAGGCAACAGTGCTTATACCGACAATTGGAAGCATAATTTAAAGACACGAAATAGCACTTCTGTCTTAACCAAATCGTCTCTAAAAGATTTCCGCCCCCAAGATTCCTCGACCTGAGTACCACGAATTTCTTTCTAAGAGTTTGCTGAAGTATAGAGTGTTCATCCATAATCCATCTATTTATTTTAACTTTTAAGGGAAGCATGTTTTATAAAATATTTATTTTATTTTATTTTATTTTATTACAGCTCACTTTGTCGGACCGATTTTTATAAAAAAAAATTACCTTGTTTAATACAGCTTTCGTACCTACTCTAGTGCCCCGATAGCGTAAGCAATAGTGTGTCTACCTGCCAACCTAGAGAGGTGTGTTTGCTTCCTGGTGAAGGCGGAAAGTTTTTCTCGTTCTATCCTTTTTCCAACGAGCACTGAAACTCCCCCACCCTCTTTAACACTCAGCATTGTTCACTGGCTTATTAAACAATACGTCAAATGTGCACAACATATATGCACATGGCCCTCAGTAATAGATCAAGTGTACACAAAATTGTATATACGTACATGGCGCTCAAAGTGTTAAAAAATAGGTACATGAGCCAACCTAGGCAAAGTAAGGCGCCCGCGCGTAGTGATGATCTACTCACACTTCCAAAACCTATCAGTATGACATACTCAAATATCCAAAAATTGTTGTTCTGTGTGAAGCATAAACAAGAGCAGTTAAGCATTGTTCAATAATACAAAGTTCAGTCATAAATATTTAATAAACTAATATTTGATTTAGCACGTATCAAATATTAGCAGGTAGCAACCTATTTTCCGTACAATACATGAGAAACATTAGAGTCACATCTTGAATCAAATGTAAAATATCTGAACTCCATACTTTTAAACAAGGTACAGATATAATACATTTAAATATGACAATTAGGAGATATTTTGAATTTTTTCCTGAAAACCAGTTAATTTAATAAGTAATTCGGCATCAGAGGAGTTGTTTAACTAAAATCGGTAATATTCTATGATCTTAAAATTTCTGAGCCAATGTCAACATAACATATTTTTCTTACCTACTTAGCAGAAGAATTCATTTCTAAACTTTGTCGAATACTTTTGAAGCACCCTGTAGATTCATAGGCAATTTTTAAAAAGCGTACAACAAAATAAGTAATAAATTACATGTATAGTACATATGCTCACATATTAGTATCCTCTTAGGCTACGTTGCTTGTTACTGTTCATACAAAATAAAGGGTTTACAATAAAATAAAGCAATTTACTATAAAATAAAGTCCTTTATTATACACAAAGTACTTTATTATAAAATTAAAATTAAGGTAAAACTAATTACCCTGCTATAAATTTAAGAACTTTACTATAAAACTAAGTACTTCAACATAAAACAAATACTTTTATTATAAAATAAAGACCTTATTAAAAAATTAAGCACGTTGCTATAAAATTGAGCATTTTACTATAAAAACGTCTCTTACACAAAGTACTCTATTATAAAATTAAACAAAATAGTACTTTATTATAAAATTAAAATTAAGGTAAAACTAATTACCCTGCTACAAATTTAAGAGCTTTACTATAAAACTAAGTACTTCAACATAAAACAAATACTTTTATTATAAAATAAAGACCTTATTAAAAAATTAAGCACGTTGCTATAAAATTGAGCATTTTACTATAAAAACGTTCCTTACACAAAGTACTCTATTATAAAATTAAACAAAATAGTACTTTATTATAAAATTAAAATTAAGGTAAAACTAATTACCCTGCTACAAATTTAAGAGCTTTACTATAAAACTAAGTACTTTAAAATAAAACAAATATCTTTATTATAAAATAAAGACCTTACTTAGAAAATAAAGACCTTACTTAAAGTCATAGCACGTTGCTATAAAATTGAGTACTTTACTATAAAATTAAACACTTTTATGATAAAAGTAAAACACCCTAGAGTACTTTGCTGTAAATTAAACATTTTATTATAAATTATGTATTTTATTATAAAATAAAGATCTTTACTACAAAATTAAGCGCTTTACTATAAAATTAAGCAATTTACTATAAAATAGAGAACTTTAATAAAAAAAGTTAAACCATTTACTATAAAAAAAAGCACTAGAGTACACTATAAAATTAAGCACTTTCCTATAAAATTAAGTATTTTACTATAAAATAAAGAACTATGATATAAAGTAAATACTTTACTGTAAAATAAAATATTTTACTATAAAATAAAGTAGTTCATTATACAATAAGGAATTTGCTATAAAATTCATATGAAAAGTTTCGAGGGTTTCTTCAGTGTCACGTGCATTCTCAGTCTTTGATGTTTTAATTGGTTAGTTAACAGATTACCTTGACGTTGCTTTTGGTTCTTGCATAATTTTCCTCCCTGTCCTTGAATTAGATTATGTTTTGAGTTACTACATAATAATATTAAGTTATATTTAGTGGAAGCAGCTAGATCTTAGTTATTTACTCTAATTTCTTGGATAATTACCTTTGCGTTTGTTATTAACCTGTATACACATGCTTTGCTACTTTAACTGGAAGGAAGAATTAATTTCGTACGAGAGCTGTTGTAACATCTTAAGTTCCTGTCATTCCGCGTGTTTATGACTTTATCTTTAATTAGCGTGGCACTTTACAGGGACTTGAATAACATCTTACAATCTCTCTCTGGTTCACACGATCTACTGTGTACCTACACCAAATAAGATGGCGAAGGAAAGTATATTTTGCGGGTTTTTGAATAAAGAGTTAAGAAACTTGGTACATCAAATCAGTTTCATGTTGGTTGGGTGAATTAAGAGTTTCGCGTCCCTTTCAGCACCGAGGGTATATGAGACGTGGACATACTACTTAAGATGGAATTCGAACGACAGTAATGCGTTCAAACTTTTTCGAGGCTCTCCCATTGAGAGTCGAACCTGGGACGCAGTGCAATACAGGCGAGCGCTAGCAACTAGACCAGCGGAGGGAGCCATTCAGTTGATTTTGATTTGATTTGATGTTTAGTTTAACGTCCCTTTCAGCAGCTTTCCTACGGAATTATTACTCCATCGAATTTCCATTTATTTGAAATGTTTAAACGGACAATCAAACCAAATCATCAAAGAAACACTCCAATGAGGGGGTAATAATACCTTAGGGTATTTTACCCCCTGTCGTCGTGGTATTTCCTTGATGTATATTTTGATATGGTTTGATTTTCCGTTCAAACATTTCAAGTAAATTAGAATTATTCGAGGGGATAATAATTCCTCGGCGTAAGGTTTCCCTGCTACGCCTGCACCGCTCAGAGATATCAAAATGTTTCGAGCAAAGTATAGTACTCCAAGGAAGAAACATGAACACTACATACGAATAGTTTTTTTAAATAGTGTTTTAAAATATTGGTACAAAAATAAAGGGTGGCCTTTCTCCAAACATTTTTGTAGAAGTTTTTCGAAAAAGTCCCGCTTTTCGTTATTCGAAAGTGCTTAATTTTTGAGCCTCTTTACTAGGAGCCCGATCGCTTTTTTTTCTATTTTCTGTAAACAACTCCACATCAAGAAACAAGTTAGCTGTTTTACAAATATGTATTTTAATAGTAAGAAAACACATTTAACTTGGTTACTTGTTTGAAAGACTTTTCATACAGAATAGAAAAAGAACTGACAGTGAGTATCTGATTATGGTGGCATCATAAAACGAAAATGGATTTTTTTGAACTTTTAGATTCTCGAATTTTTTATATTTTTTTCGTTTCTTGAAACAATTTTTCGATTTTTCGTTTTTCTCTTTCTAGAAATTGTGAATTTTCTTTTTAAGAAAGTTTTTAATTTCTCGAAAAAACAAAATGTGGTCATTCTTACAAGGGACCTTGTTCTGGTGTCACACGAAATGTGGAAGGAGATTATGGTCAATCGATTTGTGTTAGTGAACAAGAAATTCCATAGGTGGGAAAAAAATCTCGATCGCAACTCTTCCGTACTTATTGGGGGCAGGGGGAGTATGGGCACTGGCAACACAAACACATTGTGGATAATGAGACAAAATATGGACCGAGTTCAATGAAAATATGCATAGAAGCGCAGTTAAATATATACTACAATGTGACATTGCATTCGACAATACTCTATGGTCTGATGAAAGGAAAATGAAGAATAACATTACGATAAAAGGACGATGTTAAAACTAGGGATGGGCAAAAGCGGTTTTTATAAAAACCGGAAACCGGTTTCTAGGAAAACCGAAACCCGAAAAACCGACATTTCGGTTTTCTATAAAACCAGTTCGGGTTTTCACCGAAACGATTTCGATTTTCTCCAAAAACCGGCTCGGTTTTTCACCGAAACCGGTTTCGATTTTCTCCAAAACCAGTTCGGTTTTCACCGAAACTGGTTTCTGTGAAAACTTTTGGGAAACACATAAAACTATTTCTATGGAAACGGAATCGTTTTCCGGAGAACAACGAAACACTATTCTGGTCAGAAATAGAACAAATTTTGGAAAATACCGGAACCGGTTTTGAAGAAAACCGTAGCCGGTTTCGGTGAAAAACCGAAAACCGAAAACCCGATGTTTGTGCTCACCACAAGTTAAAACGTACAACTGCCATTCGACGCCGAGGTTAGCATAGAACCACACTGACCTGAAGCTCCTAAACTAGTGACAAAAAGTTTCATTCCGTGATGGGATGTTACTTATAATGAAGATGCTGATATGAGAGTATTTCCAAATATATCCGGCCTGACACTGAAAAATATCACTCCACTGGTAATGAGCTCTTCATAGAATATGATGCCATCTGTGGAAGAAATAATGTCGATTCATTGGAGGCAGTCATTTGAATCAGTGGCTGTGCACTAGCTTCCGTAATGTATGACAATGGTCAAGTTCACATTATTGTTGTTGTCAAGGCTGCAGTGTAACACTAAGGCATCAAGGAGATTCAGCACCTGCCCTACACAGGGCCGAATTTACTACTAGGTCTATTAGGCCTGGGCCTAGAGGTACAATGTTTATAGAAACATATGTTGGACGAAAATTTTAATAAACAATAAGAGAAATGCAAATGTTAAATAATAATAATACGGGACATATCAAGAAAGGGCCGATATTTTTATGCGGGATTGGCCACACTGATGGAGTTGAGCATGCGCAGAAGCATGCCCTAGAATGTTTTGCTTGCAACAGACATAGAATCGTCCAAGTGGAGTTGTACGTGTGAGTAACGATAAGGTGAAATGACTTCCGAAATGTGAAGTGATATATATGCTATAAAACGATTTCTGGTTGAATTGAATTGAACTGGTTTTGAGTTTAACGTCTTTTTCAGCAGTGAGGCTGTATGAGACGGGACCTACTGATTAACGTGGAATCCGAACCACATGAGCTCCCGTCGGGAATCGAATCCGGGTCTCTCACTCCAAAGGCACGTATGCTAACAGCTTAGCCATGGAGGAGTCCAATACGATTTCTGAGCGCCGAAGGACATGTAGCTGACTCCCCGGAAATTGTTTGCCATTTACGGACCAAGAGTAATGAGTGAAAAGTTGGTCTCCACATTTGTCTCATTCCATCAAGAAGGAAGCAAAAATCACGACTAGGATACATAACATTTTAGCATTTCCAGCAAGATTTCTAGATTTTGTTACATTCTTTCATAACGGAAACTACGCACTTTAACTTTTAGTAGAGCCACTTCTAGTAACACCTCTCGTCGACAATTGGGCAGACAAAGATCAATCACCATTTTCCTTCTGGATTTAAAAAGTTGTCCACTGCAAGGATACCCTCGACTGTTGTGGACTCACCGCAATACCCACGCATGATATTCCCACTAGACAAATCAGCCCCCTTCGAGGGGATTAATTGACTTACTATAGATAAATAGATAGGATAGCATCGGTAGAATGTCAGTTCTGTGGTGTTTGTTAGAAAAGTTCAGGATGATGGAGCGGCCCATCGCCCGAATCTGCAATTCGATTTCTGACTGCAAAAAAATGTGACACCAGCAGAAATTAATCGCAAAATCAGAGGTGTATGATCCAAACACCCTGAATGATAGTAATTGGGTGACTGAGACTAATTAAGTTAGGGCAGAAGAACTACGGCATGATGAACTACGGTCCTCTGTAATCACTAAAAATTTTACGGGTGCTGCAGGGATCAAGATTCGTGAAAACAGACAATTCGTGGTTTCCACGCTATCAGAATATTTCCCACAAGCTTCGCATTCTGTTCTGTACAAAATTATGTCGGAAAAATTGGACTCTCAGACGGATAACTTTCATGCCATAGGTCTGCGAAAACTTGTCTCCCGATACGACAGTTGTCTTAACACCAACGTACATTAAGTTAAAAAGTTGCTAAAGATATGTAGAATCTCTTAAAAATGTAGCCTATTATCCTCGAAATGTTTAGTAGTTCTTTCTTTAGCCATAAAATGGACTTGACTTTAAAGAGGTATCACGTATATGTCAGCGAACAGTTCTTAATATCTCTTACCGTTTTTGTTCTGATATGTCTGTCAACAGACGGGGAAACAAACGAACGAACATAGAAGTTCTATAACTCTTCTAATACTTATGCAAACCGTTTAGAAATATAATAATAATAATAATAATAATAATAATAATAATAATAATAATAATAATAATAATAATAATAATAATAATATAACGGTAATAATATTTTACTTTGCTGAGGAGAATGCTATACAAAACTCTTAAAAGCTGTTATGAAAATTTAAATTTGTTTAGCAGCTTGCTACGTAAAACGCAAAATGTAAGAACGGAAACATGCTTATTCACGTCTATATGTAAGTTCTGCAAAAGAATGGAAGTTACCTTCATTATTTTTAACAAAATGGAGAAATATGATCTATGCTTTAATACTAAGGCTCATTGTTATATTGTTGCAAACGAGTTTTAGTTAGAACGTAATATGTAGACACCAGAGAAAGTTCGTATAGCGGTTATTTGTAGTTTTATATACATCAGAGAATTCCACACTTTTCAACTGAAGTAATTTAGCAATTGTCATACAATGGTGGATCAAAGTTCTTTTCCCACCGGGAATCAAACCCTCAAGCAATGGAGTACGAGCACGAAAGGCCTCCCAACTAATCATTCGGCTAAATAATAATAATAATAATAATAATAATAATAATAATAATAATAATAATAATAATAATAGTTTAGTTTATAGGCGTGATAATTTTCTCAATTAATATTGAGAAACCGGAAGTAATATTAGATTTTCAACACGTCCAGTTTTAGTAGTGAGATGAGACTGGAGATGAAGTACGTAAATATATTCTTGGGACATTTAATTGAGTACAGAAAACCACTTCTTGCTTACTCTATAGCGATCATCGTTAAAACCGGAAGTAGTTGATTTATGATACTTCCGGTTTGAATAGAGGTTGCAAAGATGGTACCTATTATTAAAACGCTAAATCGTTTCGCCCCCCAAAAAGACTCCTTCTCGAAAATCTCTTATTATTATTTTTTCTCCATGTAGATTAACATTGAAACCAAAAGTTGCGGGTGATTTCTCTCACTTCCGGTTTTAGTACAGAGTTAAGGATATAGATGGAATGTATTCTTGAGACGCTTGGTCGATTGCAGTAAACTATTTAACACTGTCCATTACAGTTTTTGCTCAATTGTGATCAAGATTAAAACTGGAACTTGTTAATTTCTTACACTGTCGATTTGGCTATTACCTCCATCATCGAACTCAATTTCTAATATTTGACCCTCAACAATCCTGGCTAAAATTGATGGTGAGATTTTTTGTAATTCTTTCTTGAGATTTTTCCGTAATTCTTGATATTTTTTATAGGCATATAAAATCTTTTGTCCCCTGGACAGACGGGTATACTTTTTTTTTCTCTCTTCGGGACGGACAAATATACAATTTTTGCCTTCGGGACTTACATACTGTTGTCTCTTGGACGGACGGATATACATTTTTGTTTCCCGAACGAAGGGATATATATTTTTGTCTTCCGGGCAAATAGATATACATTTTTGTCTTCTGGACGGACGGATATATACTTTTGTCTTCCGAACGGGCAGATATTCATGTTTGTCTTCCGGATGGACGGATATACATATTGTAAGGTTCCGCATGTCTACACGTCATGCAATAACCACGTGTGAACTACATGTGTTAATAATAAATAAAAACAAACAGACGACGGTCCCGAAGAGGAGTCGATCACCATCGCCAACAGTCGGAAAGACGAGAATCAACGAAGGAAGCCGACAATACAGGATAAAAAGGAACTGCACGCCTCGACCAACATCAATCTTCCCGGATTGATCGAAACACCTAAAACCCCTCTCACGACGCTTGGTCACCGAGAGGTACCCATCCTTATACCCACGACGCTTGGTCACCGGGTTCCTTTTCTCTTTCTCACGACGCACGGTCACCGAGAGAGAGATATCTAATCTACACCCCTCTCACGACGCTTGGTCACCGGGCTCCTATCTAATCTTACCTAAATATTATGGAATTCCTTATTATAATTTGTGTACATAAACTTTCTATAATAAAAAGGTGAAGGGAAAGTCCAAATCCCGAGTACATTTTATTGCTCTACCCAAGAAATTTTACAATATTTATCTCTCGGACGGACGTATATACATTTTATCTCCCGAACGAAGGGATATATATTTTTGTCTCCGGGACGAACGGAGATACATTTTTGTCTCAAGGACAAACAGGATTTTATATATATATATATATATATATATATATATATATATATATATATATATATATATATATATATATATAAAGGAGTCTTAGTAAATTATACTCCTTAATAATAATAATAATAATAATAATAATAATAATAATATGTAAATATTCAACTAATTTTTATAAAAAAATCTCGAAAATGCTTTTACGGTTTCCACTGTGTGCTTCCACTTATTTTCTGAATGATAGTAAGTTTGACATTATTTAATATCAGGATTTATAGAAATGGAAGTGACAACCACGTCGTGCAACCATACTTTCTGTGATCTTTCCAAAATGAAAGTGTTATGTAAGTCACGCTTACTATTAAATTATTTATGCCTTCGCGCTTTGGGTTGTAAGCATCCAAATGTTAAGATTCTCTTTGGTGCGTACACAACTACCCTCAAACAAGTTATTTGAAGTAACGTGTTAATGCTACGGTTTTCCCTTTCTCGCAGAAGTTCTATCAGCAAAGGAATTTTAATGAACCATTAGTGTATACACGAATTACAGAGAGATTCCGCGACTGTTCTTGGAACACTCAGTTTGAGGTTCTATTCCGAAGGTTTTTCCCTTTCGTTCTTAAAGTAAATGGAACTTTTTTTTGCCCTTATATATAGTATATATAAAGATACTACTTGAGAAAATTATGTGCAAGAGAATTACAAGAAGCAATGAAAATAAAATAGAAAAGCACCATTGATGAAACATTTTCAAAAAAGGCAACTCGTCTATCTATATAAAAATATATAAAAATGAAAGAGACTATGTTTGTAACTTAATAAATCTTGAACCACAAGACCGATCTATAACGATAAATCTTCTCTCTGGTTCGTAATCACATTAAATATTGAGCCATAAAAACACCAATTTACCTTTTTGTTGCACACACGGTTTAATAAATATGATGAAGAAGGGTACAATTACTTTATACACAAATCTTCTAAGATTTCTCCTTTACTTACTCTCCATAATTCTATTTATTTTATGTCGTCATGACGACGACACCGAGATCAGATTATATAAAAACATTTGAATAATCTTTTTTTTATATATTAATACTACAAGTATATTATTTCTCTTTCTTTCTCTTCTTCTATTAGTAGAATCTGCCTAGTATATATTTGAAATATATTGTAGCCCAAAATTACAAGTAAAATAATAATGATTACAAGTAAAAATATACAACATGCCGTTGTAGATCTTGATCAAATTTTCAACATAGATGAGGTTTGCGCCTGGGGTGTTTTTTTTTTTTTTTTTTTTTTATAATTTAACTTAGACATTGCAATTTAAGGGCCGATATTAGCGCCGAATCCATAGGTTTCGTGGTCGCTGAGACACGAAACTTCCGAGGCCGTTTAAATCCAAATTCAGCCCCGCAGCTTGGGAGGAAGGGGATATATATATAAATGATCGAAAATGACCGACATCAGAGAGTGCTTCAGTAATAGTAAAAAAAAATGACTGACTAACGGAACATATCACTAATTTTTCTTATTTTCACCCGGCAAAGCAGGTAATTGACGCTAGTATAGTTAATATATTTAACTATGACCATACACGAGCCACTAACTATGGTCATAAACCTTGAGTTTCATATATAAGTTCAGTGCTTTTAAATCAAGAAAGTGAGTCAAGGATGAAACAAAAAAGTGAAATAGGAAAATATTAGGCGCATCTAATGAAGTGCTTTGCTTGACCCACAAGGCCCTATATCATGCAGTCCCGGAAGGTCACCACAACATTTTGAATAGCAAGTTAAGTAATTTTTTCATGGATAAACAAACAACTTTTGTACGAAAAAAGTTTCTTGAGTGTGACACCGTTAAAAAAAATAGTATCGCATGGTATCATATTATTCAAACACCATTTAAAAATAATATCATATGCTATCATATTACTCAATTACCGTTTAAAAGATAGTATCATATGGTATCATTACTCAAACATCGTTTAAAAATAGTATTATATAGTACTATGTTACTCAAACACCGTTTAAAAAATAGTATAATATGATATCATATCACTCAAACACCATTTAATAGTGTTGTAAAAAAACGTTTTTTCGTGAAGTTTTTAAAATAAAAAACGTTCTTTTTCGTTTTTTTCAAATTTCGGTATTTATTGATTTATATTGCAGATAAGTAAAATAATCAGCAGAACTTGAATCGAAAACCTCGTAAGTTACAAATCTTTTTTTTTTTTTTTTTTTTTGGTACCTATACGACCAAAATTGTATGATTGTACATTTGATTACATTGTTTTCCACTGGTAACTCGTGTTGTACTCTAGTAGTAGTAGTTATAGTCTCGACTAGCAATAGTCTCGTTGTTGTAAACAATAACTTCATAAGAAACATTTTCTCTCCTTTTTACTTCTTAATTCTAGTAGTGTTGCTGGGAAATACAGGGTGTTTGAAAATGAATTTTGAGAAAATCTTTAATTTTTTTACGTCCCAAGTTTATGCCGGGTAGGCTAAAAGTGACGGTGATGATGAGAGATAAGTGAAATGGTGGAATGAAGAAAGTGTGAGGAAACGGGAGAACCCCGAGATAACCCACGAGCACGGTCTTTGTCCACCACAAAGTCCATACGGCGCGAGCTGGGATTGAACAAGGGATCCCAAACACCGGAGGTAAACGCTCTACCGCTGAGCCACCGCGCCCCATGAAATAAATTTTGGTTTTAACGGGTGGGTATAAAGGGTTCGAAGTACTTATTACATTTTACATACAATTATAAACAATACATCAAGTAAAAGAGCACCTCAAACTATTTTTGCTACAAGTGTTTAATGTGAGCACTACTTGTCACACGACACACGTCGAGTCGATAGGCGAAAAAGGCCCATGTGGCACAAAATTTTCCGCTTGATTTTTAACTGTACTCCATTGGTGCCCACGAACACTTGTAAATATGTTTGGAATCCCAAAAATCAAGCATTGGACAGCAGTTCGTCTCACCGTCAAAAATTTAGATTCGATAAGTTCTAAAGGATTTTCATTCTAATGCTTCTCTTCGTTTGGAATTTAATCCGGTGAATAATAGGCTAAAACTGTAAAATTGTAAAATTGTAAATATTGAGTACTCAAACTCAGCATACGTGTCTATTCGTTCCAAATGGCTAATGCGCGTACATTCTGTGCATATTATCTAGGTTCGATATCCAGTGTGAGTGCTTAACTCAGATACAAACCCAAGTAGATGTTCAGATTACACTTGAAAAGTAGGTGTCATCATCTATAGCATCGGGCGGTGCTGAAAATGAATTTTAAACTCCAATCTATCAATCAAATTCTACATACGTATCTGACTATCAGTATGTACTTGGTTTTAAATAGTAAGTCTACAAGTTCGATTGTGTTTTAAAAGGTGAAAAGGGTTATCTGATTGTTTTTAAGGTAAAATAAAACTTATTTTTCTAAAGAAAACCTTAACCTGCCTTATATATGTAACCCACTTGTTTAAAATGTCATAAATAACAGAAACAATATAATGTACTATGAAAGTGTTCCGAAACTTTGCAGAACAATCCCTGTACTGTTGTGCAACCACAATCACGCTAAAGAATGTATGGTTGCCTATAAGTATGTTACTTTGTCGTAATTAACGCAGTATCCATTAAGATTTTTAATTGTCTAGCTCCAAAGATTACCATCAGATCCTAAACAAATTTATATAGGACCACGAAAAATGTATCTTCTTTCAAACAAAAGAGAACCATTAAAATTGGTGTAGCTATGTCGAAATTATGCGCAAACATACGCAGGACATAAAAAGTATATAAATTGATTGAATTGAAAGCCTTCTCCTTTTGTTGAACTCGGTTAAAAAAAAAAAAAAAAAAAGATAAGAGACTATTTCCCAGTGGTAGTAATGGAATTTACCACAATAATGTCAAAGACCTTCTGGTTAGAGGACAAGGCGAAATAACTTAAATCTGAATGTATGTTTATGTTTTCCAGGGGTGCCCACAAGGGGGGGGCTATGACGCAAACTGCGTCATTGAAATATTTGGGGGGGTAACAATCTATATAAATATGTTTGAGGGGGTGTAAAAATTAATCGGAAAGTTTTTTTTCATGGAAGAACACCTACGGATAGACAATTGAGGGGGGTGCGTCATGGACATGAGGGGGGGCACCACTGTGTTTTCCACTATAGAAATCCACACTTTTGGCTTGGAAATATTCTAATACTATAGGGAAGAAACCTTAGACTATTTGCAATATAGAATTACAATTAACACTTTCATAGGCATACTTGTAGATACATCGTTGCACTTAGGGAAGAGACCGAAGGCTATTTGAATTTAGAATTAAAATTAGAATTGAAATCCACATCCTTGGTTTGGCATACTTCTAGGTAACTATAGGGAATTAGACGATATTAGGCTATTTGGAATTAGAATTCGAGTTACAGGATGTTCGAGAAATCCCCGTATCCCTACATTTGAGTATTACAGAGAACAGGTACTTTCAAGCATTGTCTGAAATCCTTGTGATTAAGATCACGTAAATTACACTAGTTAACAAAGGTTTTGTTACATAAAAGGAAATACCTGTTCTTAAAGGAACTTTTTGCGCTGAATTCGAATATGCACTCGGTTTTTCTCCATCACGTACGATTTTTCCGTAACAGAGGGATTTTCGGGAAAATCCCTCAAAAATTTCTCTTTTCGTTTATTTTACACCCCAAGATCTTGTCCCCTTGCATATACTAACATAGAAATTATACCTAAGTATACTTTGATTCATATTTAACAAACCCTCCAAGTTTCGTAATAATCGCTTTATTCTTTCTAGAGAAATAAATATGTTTGTATGTATATTGTGTGTACTGTTTATTGCACCTTATAGTAATGCTTTCAGATCTCTTAAGTTCAGGTAAAACGTTTTGCTTTATTACCACAAACACATATATAAAATATAATACAATATAATTTACAAATGTGACAATTTACAATAAACAATAATACAAATGTACCAAAAGGTCATGAAAAGACAATCAAAACTATCACAATATATGAAACTTCCATTGGGTTACAAAAACGTACACTACTTCCTTCTTTTGTAAGAAATGTTGCATTCTCTAACAAGACCCCAACAATAGTCCCCCATCATTGAAGGATCCCATCGTCCCTTGTACCTTTTCTCCATTGCCATTATATCTTGGTGGAATCCTTCCCCCTGTTCGTAGCTGAGAGCACGTAGGTTAGCAGGAAAGAAGCTGAGGTGGGAGTGCAAAAAGTGGATTTTTAAAGACATCCTACAACCCAACTCTTTGTATTTCTGTATCATGTCCTGTACGATTTCTGTGTAACTCTCAGCTTTGTTATTGCCCAGAAAGTTGCGCACAACACACTTAAATGCTGTCCAGGCAGCTAGCTCAGCACTGTTTAACTTGCTGTCAAAGCTATCATCAAGCATTAATTTCCTAATTTGGGGACCAATAAACACTCCCGCTGAAATCTTAGCATCACTCAGGTTAGGGAACTTATCTCGCAAATACTTGAAACCTTCACCAGATGTGTCCATGGCTTTGATAAAGTTTTTCATAAGTCCTAACTTGATATGAAGTGGCGGTAGTAATATCTTATTAGGATCTACCAAAGGAACGTATTTGACGTTGCATTCTCCAGGTACGTAATTCACTCTAGGTTCCCATTCCTTCACTTCATAATGTTTGTCATCAGCTCGGCTATCCCATAAACATAAAAAACATTGGTACTTCGTGTAACCGCACTGCAGTCCTAATAAAATACCAACTACCTTGAGATCACAACATATTTGCCAACAATGGTCCTTGTAATTTATAAGATTTAGCAAAGTTGACATGGTGTCAGAGGATTCCTTAATCTTCACTGAGTGCGCAAGTGGTATAGAAGGTTTTTTATTTCCATTATGTAAAAGGACAGCTTTAAGGCTGACCTTTGACGCGTCGATAAATAACCTCCATTCTTCTGGAACGTAAGGAATTCCTAGCTCCGCCATCAACCCATTTATATCCGTACATACGCACACATTATCTTGCATTGAGAAATAGCTTGAAAATTGAACATGCCTTTTCCTGTACACTGATATGTTCGTTTCTGCATCCAATAAGTTCCACTGCTGGAGCCTTGATCCCAGAAGTTCCGCCTCTTGTTTTGTCAGGTGCAAATCACGGACTAGGTCATTAAGTTCACATTGCCGGATGAAATGTGGCTCGCGAACACAGTCAGGGATGAACGTTGGATCCTTGGATGTACATGTTGATGTCGATGGTTCATCAAGGTCATGATCATCATCAGAGTCTTTTGGCCATATCTCTTCCCAGTTGGTAGGGGGCTCGGGAAGTGGAAGTTCATCCCCGTGCGGAATAGGTCTAATTGCGGATTTAACGTTGGGATAACTTATTGTGTATTTGCTTTTTTTAGAATGTCCCTTAACTACTGCGAGACAAAAATAACAATCATCCAGATGGTTGGTGGGTTCTCTCCACACCATTGTACAACGACTCACCAAAGGTAGTCATCAACCTGGTTCGGCTAATAATATAAGTAGATCTTGAGTGGTAGTATTTGTTTACACATTAAAATATCTTCCGTGATTACATTTACTAGTATTCTCACCTTTTATATTGAAATTACAAAACGATGATACGTATTAAACAATTTTATTCGTTGATTCTCTTTGAACGAATATGTACATAGACTGTATTGCAATCGTACATGTTTGTTAGGTATCTATCAACAACTACATAGCAACTAACTATCCTATAATGTATATATCTTATATATTTTGAAAACATTCTTCTTTTGTTATTTTTAAATTAACATTATATTTGGTATAGTGCTTATGTAGAAGCACTTTCTGCCCAAAAATACAAGTAATTATCAATTTATACAAAGTATCTCGTTGTATAAAAATGTCGCCCGACGATGGGACTGAATATAAAAGTTACAAGGGAGCTTGATTTTTCTATTTAAGAACCACTGGTCCGTTTATAAGAACAATATTCCATAATTACGTCCTTTACATTTTGATCGACCCTCGCATATATATAACATTATTTATTTTCATTCATATAAATATATTTATAATAAATCTTTCATTTCATTATCATTTATCTTTTATTACATTAATATATATTTTATTATTAAAACGTCGTCGCTTATTTATATAATTAACGAAGGGTACGAATTCAAAATAGTAAGAAGCAATTACATTTTAAAACATGAGTCACCATGATCAAGGGCGCATTATATATTAATTACTTTAGATGATACTCTACAGTATGCATTGTATCAATTGGGCGTCAGAATATAGAAGGATCCTATTCAAGTAACATATAAGATTGTGCATGAAGACAGTCGTCGAATAATTAGCTTAATAGAATGAATCATATACTTAACATAATCTTTGACAATTAAGTTTCAACACAAATCAAATATACTATAAATAACCTTTGCTTTTAATGAATCGAACTATAATTCTTCATATTAACAAGAAAGAATTAAAATCATTTGAAAATTATCATTTGTTGAAACAAATGTGAAAAAATATTTATGAGTCCATTAACCAATCCTATCAAGTATAGTGCTTGTATATCGAAGTCATAAGAATTGTTTTCATTATTGATATTAACACATAAACTTAAAAATAAATATTCACAAGAATCTATAGCTGGTATGGGTTTAACCCTTACTTCATTAACTAGAGTCAGTTCAAATTTGTACTAGCATATGATTCTAATAAAGTACATTGTACTGCACTATCATGATTAGGTTCCGCAATATTTTGTACATGTATTGCGTCGTGATTCTGATTTTGATACGACATGCCATCTCTTGAACAACGATTATGTCTATACATAGAATTTATAGCATATCTAGAATTTCGCCATGTATTTCGATTGTTTTTGTGTCTACTTCGGTTGAATGATCTGACATAATTATTGTCACGATTGTTTAGGTTAGGTTGATTACCAACATAGCTTTGCCTATTTTGATCGTGCTGATTGCTTGAATTCACTCGGTTTAGGTTGTGTTCCGTATCGTTCACACTACGGATATTTAGATTCCGAACAGGTACAAAATGATCTGAATTATTTTTACTTTTGCCTATTCCTGCTTGTTGATTCAGAGCATGGTATTGAGTTTCATAACATTGAACAAGCATTAATAAATGGTTAAAACTCATACACTGGGTAGAAAAAGGATCTGTTGTAACTTAAACGGTAGCAAATTTCGAATTGATGCTATGATTCTAGATTCCGATTGCAATGGATTTACGACTTTTAATTCGTTGTATGTATTTACAACAAACTCGACAACAGATTTGTGCAAACGAGGATTGAAATGTTGGTTTCTAATCGTGGCATCTCTATTTGCAAGCAAAAAGTCATTTTCGTAATTTGCGATTAGCGCTGCTTTGAATTCCTCATACGTACTAACGTGATCTCGTACTGCTTTAAACCATAGTGAACATGGTGGGAGTAATAAATGAGGGATTAGTTTCATATATTGTGATCTATCTATACACATTATATTGGACTCGTCCTGAAATTTTTCTAGGAAAGAAGTAGCATTCTCATTACATTTACCACTGAACTTACTCATAGCACGTATTTCACTCATCTTTACGCTTAACTTTACCTTCCTTTTATCATTCCGTGTTCTTGTTGAGTGACAATTCCTACCTATGGCGTGATGTGTAGTTGCACCATCTCTTTTCCGCCCATCTGTACTCCTCGGATGAATTTCTTCCAAAATAATGTCCTCATCAGATACGGGTGAAGGCAAAGTCATCTCTTGTGAACAAGGGAATTCTACACGATCATTATCCATGTTGTTGTGGTATGTGTTGTCCTTGATCTGTAGTGTCCTGATTTTCTCTTGTAAGGTAGCTATCAACTGTGTATTCACACGTATCTGGTTGGAGTTATCCGTGACCTGAATCTTTTGTTGCTGTACAGAAGATTCTATTACTTCCAAATCCCTTTTTACACCACTGACTTCTTGGATTAGATGGTTTTGATTACCCTGGCAATCCTCAGATATTCTTTTTAACTTTTCATCAAACTGCGAAGTGATGTCATTCATTGCCTGGATAATAAATTGTTTCGTCTCATCTGACTTCTGCTCCAATCGTCTGTTGGATTCCTCGGACTTCTGCTCAATCGTCTGCTTTAATTCTTCATATTGTCTCTTCGATTCCTCGGACTTCTGCTCCATCGTCTGCTTTAATTCTTCATATTGTCTGTTGGATTCCTCGGACTTCTGCTCCATCGTCTGCTTTAATTCTTCATATTGTCTGTTGGATTCCTCGGACTTCTGCTCCATCGTCTGCTTTAATTCTTGCTTCATGGCTTCCATATCGTCTTTTCGGCTTTGTTCTTGCCGCTGTAAGACTAGTAAAATTCGGTCTTCTAATGTCATTCCTGGTGCTGCACTTCGTTCACCGTTATCACTATCACTGGTTTCTTTCTGCATTGCCTCACCGTTCATTTTTCTTGCGATTATTCTACCACTTCTAAGTCTTGTCAAATTCGTAGTCATTAACCTTATTACAGAAGTAAATTCACCCTTACTTTACTTCGGGATATGAATTTACAAGATTCCCGGGTGAGGTAAACCAAAATTTTTACAACGACTCACCAAAGGTAGTCATCAACCTGGTTCGGCTAATAATATAAGTAGATCTTGAGTGGTAGTATTTGTTTACACATTAAAATATCTTCCGTGATTACATTTACTAGTATTCTCACCTTTTATATTGAAATTACAAAACGATGATACGTATTAAACAATTTTATTCGTTGATTCTCTTTGAACGAATATGTACATAGACTGTATTGCAATCGTACATGTTTGTTAGGTATCTATCAACAACTACATAGCAACTAACTATCCTATAATGTATATATCTTATATATTTTGAAAACATTCTTCTTTTGTTATTTTTAAATTAACATTATATTTGGTATAGTGCTTATGTAGAAGCACTTTCTGCCCAAAAATACAAGTAATTATCAATTTATACAAAGTATCTCGTTGTAATTGGTACAGCAAATTTCATGAACCTCCGTTTCCCTTTGGCCCATGCAAGTAAAGTGACGTAGCACGACGCACAAATTATGTTGGGTGCCCAAGTTTTGTCCTGATCTCCCACACGACATCCGAAATATATATAATATGCTAGTTTCACCGATGGCGTAATGGATCTACACTGTCCTTTAACTACAAACTGGCCACACACATAACAAAAACTATTTGGTGAGTTAACACACGAACGCCGTCTTCTTGACGCCATTGTACTGATCACAAACTAAACTTCTGGTCTTAGTTGGGTATAATGCCGTTAAGATCAAACATGAAAGCACTCTTAGCAGCAAAGACAACTTTGAAAGTGAAGTAGTGTTAAACCACACGTCAATATAAAAATGTACAAAACTCCCTCACCAGGTGTCAAGAACACAAGAAAGAAAGAAATGAGCGGGGGGAGGGGGGAAACGATACCGTAGTGGAAAATTCAGATTGCATTAGTTCATTGTTGTCAACAATGAGTCTGTATTCCATTCTTTCTTTCTTTTGCATTCTGTTACATTTGATAACAAATATTGATAACCATTTCATGAGCAAAACGAAAAAACTTGGAGAATTGTATATATATATGTATTAAGATATACATATACTGTACGTTTCAAAAAAATATACGTTGGAAGTACATTCTATTTTTATACACGTTTCTAATTTACAGAGAGCAATACAAGTGTGTTGTTGACTATTGTAAATATTCATTTTTATGTCTGTGTTTGTAGTAATAAAGCAAATCGTTTTTACCCCAACTCAGGAGATCTGAAAGCATTACTATCAGGTGCAATAAACAGTGCACACAGTATACATACAAATATATTTATTTCTCTAGAAAGAACAAAGCGATTTTTACGAAACTTTTAGGGTTTATTAAATATAAATCAAGGTATACTTAGGTATAATTTCTATGTTACTATATGTAAGGGGACAGGAGCTAGGGGAATAAAATATCTGAAAAAGGGAAATTTTTGAGGGAATTTCCCGAAAATCCCTCTGTTACGGGAAAACTGTACGTGATGGAGAGAAACCGAGTGCATATTCGAATTCAGCGCAAAAAGTTCCTTTAAGATCAGGTGATTTTTCTCATGTAACAAACAAAAAGTTTAAATTTGTTAACTAGTGTTATTTTAGTTGTGAAGCCATGGCTAATGTGAATTGTTGCAGTTATACAGTTGAAGAATGGGTTAGTGGCATATTGTGGACTTAGAATGTAAAAACATAAATCAATATTTTAATTTTGTCGAAATCTTTATGTTTATTGCACGCACGTGAATTTCTTAGTGTTACTTATTCTATCCGCTTGTTAAATTTTCCAGACAATGCGGCAAAGAATTGCGTTATGTTTACATATGTGAATTAAGTTGTTTTGTCTCCATTGTATAACTTCCGTGTCTTGTAAAACTGTGTAGGCAACAAATTGTAAGACCTTCCTAGTTACTTATGCTGATATATATACATATTTATCTCAAACTTATTTTTATGCACTGAGAAAAAATGTAGGTGGCGTACTTAAAAAGATAGGTTACATGTGCAATTCCTGTAGTTTTTGGACTTAACGTACAGCAGACGTATAACTGAAAACGTGTTTTATAATACTTTTTGTATAAGTGTTCCATCTATACGTACTTTCCGTATGAAACAATGTAGGCGGTCAGGATCTCACATACAAATGGACGTATATAACATAGCTGATGAAGGTAACATAAGTATAATCATGTGATATACGGAAAACTGTTAGATGTCAGACATCCTGCAACGGCATGATGTAACATCTAAGGGCAGTGACTATGTAGCATACGGATAACGTATCCTCCGTACCGATTTCTATAGTAAGCAAGAGGATACCGTATATTTGTACAATATACCGCTATCCGGAGAACGGACGAGAGCTTGGACTTGAAACACTACAGGTAATACTTTTCCACGTCGGGGCCGCGGTGGTTCAGTGGTAGAGCGTTCACCTCTGGTGCTTGGGATCCCGGGTTCGATCCCAGCCCCCGCCAAGTGAACTTTGTGGTGGACAAACACCGTGTACGTGGGTTTTCTCGGGATTCTCCCGTTTCCTCCCACTTTCGTCTTTCCACCATTTCATTCATTTCTCAACATCACCGTCTCCTTTAGCCTAACCGGCATAACCGTGGGACGTAAAACTCAAAGATTTCATTTCATTTACTTTACTTTTCCACGTTTCAATACTACCTCTTGCGTGGAGTTTAAACAGAGGGCTTCATAGTTTCATTCAATTCGGTCTCTAGTATAGTTACCTGTAACTAATAGGCCAACACCTTAACATTTCAGGAATAAACAGCCGAGTTCGCAACGCTAACTCTGAATTCAACCTATCATATGAGAAGCAACAACCTCATTAACCATAATTACTACAATAATTGGTGCACAAACTACTACACAGAGGACAAATAATGTCGTATTTAATGATTGTATATGGAAAAAATGAAATGAAATATTTCAATTTAACGTCCCACGATTATGCCCATTAGACTAAGAGAGACGATGACTAAAGCAAGTGAATGATGATGGAAGAATTGGTGGAATGAGAAAGAGGGAGAAAACCCATTACACCATGTTGTCCACCACAATCTTACTGGGCTGGAGATCGAACCAGAGACCCCACGGACTAGGGGTAAGCGCTCTACCACTGAGTCAACGTGCTCGACGATTGCATTTAGAGATTGCCTTAGCAAGGACCCACCTCGTAAATCAAATCTCTTTGATTGGGAGAAACGTACGTTTGCTTCAGGATGTGTCAAAGACAGGTCACGTAGTGGACTTAAGAAAACACGAGAAGAAACATGTGCTGCCGTCTCTCGGTCAGCTGCGATGTCTCCAAATAGATCGCACATACAGATCTACTGAATACATAGTTCGTATATGTAGGTACTCAACTAGAGTATGTACTAAATAAATACATAAACCAAATTAGTACTAAAGAGTACAAAAGAGTACTAAATAAATAAACCAAAATGACACTGGCATTGCTCCCTGTGCTACTGAAACCTAGAGGTACGCTACTTTTTGAACCGCTGTAGAATCCACACTGCTGGCTTGGCACAGTTCTAGGGAAATCACACGTAAAGGAACAAGAGCTGCCATCTGTTGGTCCACTACGATGTCTCCAACTAGATCCCACACACAGATCCACTGAATACATGGTTCGTATTTGTAAACCCTCCTGTAGGATGTACTAAACTAATGAACTAAAATTACGCTGACAATGCTCCCTGTGCTACTGAAACCTAGGGGTACGCTAGTTTTCGGACCCTCTGTAAAATCCACACTGGTGTCCTGGCATACTTCTAGTAAACACTCAAGAAAGAGCCAGTAGGCTATATTTAGATGTTTTGGGTAACTTCTTTATTCCCAAATAACGCCGAGTATCTCAGCTAGGATTTTAGTCTCATAGCTGTTTATCGAGTCATAAGGAGAAAGGAGCCCAAATAAGTAGGCTCTCTCCAAAATATCACTGGTTTATCGTAATTACTATTTTTTTAAGGAAAGGAAATGGGTAAGAAACTTACATATTGTCGGTAGTGTGGAAAGAAAAAATCAATTGTATTCAATATTTCTTATTTATATCCATATTAAAGAAAGCTAATAAAAGATTATGCAGATGCTAAGTAGAAAATCTTGGGAAAAAAATTGACGAAAAATCCAATTAGATTTTTTTTTTTTTTTACCTTTTATATTAGATTGCAAATAAAATGCAGTGAGTTGAATAAGTGGATTTTTTCTAGAAGTTGACATACAGAATGAAAAGTACAAACTTGAATTGCGTTGGGGATCGTTGGTTCGAGGAGCAACCCATGAATTATTCATATGATCTTTTTTTCTCTCTCTTTATATATGAAATTGATCCCCTAACAAAACTTTTTTCTTTCTTTCTTTCCCTTTTTTTAAAATAGCATTTGCGTTCTGGGAAAGATAATCATATCATTTTATTCTGGATAACAAGATTAATTTAACTCCTTATGATAAATCATGATCTTTCTCAACATTGATATTATGAGATAACCAACTATGCAAAAAAAAAATCATTAGATCTATCATCATCATCATTAATCTGCCATAAGTCACTCTCTTCACATGTCATAAATTGAAAAGCTTTCATGCATCACGGATATCAACCAATTTGATATTCACTTTTAAATGTTATAAACTCAAATTTTTCCACTTATCAAAGTTATCAGCTAACTTGCTACGTATAGAGTTTGAATTGTAACGCTTCCGTGCAGCACAGTTATAAGCTAAGTTGATATAGGATTTATTCATTTTTCATGCGATAAATTGAAAACTTTCCATTCACCAGAGGTTTTTATGTGAAGTTTGTTTACTTTAAATGTTAATAAATTGAAAAGTTTCCACTCAACAGTTATCAGCTGACTTTATATTGAAACACCATAAATTGAAAACTTTCCATTCACTTGAATTATCATCGAACTTGATAAAAAATCTATTCACTTTAAGTGATCAAAATTAAACGTTTTCATTTAACAGAGTTGTCAGACAATTTGATATAAGGTTTATCTACTTTAAATGTTATGAATTGAAAAGTTTCCATGCACCACGGTTATAAGCTAAGTTAATATGGGGTTTATTCACTGTCAAATTGAAAACTTTCCATTCACTACAGGTTTTTAGATAGACTTTATTTACTTTAAATGTTAAAATTAAAAAAAAAAAAAACATTCCACTCACCACGGTTATCAGCTAACTTCATATAGGGTTTATTCACTTTAAATGCCATAAACTGAAAACTTTTCATTCTCAAGAATTATTAGTTAACTTGATATAGAGTATATTCCCTTTAAATGTTCAAAATTCAAAAACTTTCCATTTAACAGAGTTATCAGATAACTTGATATACAGTTGATTGACTTTAAATGTTATAAATTGAAAAGGTTTTCTGCATCACACTTATCAGCTAAGTTGATATAAGGTTTATCCATTTTAAATTCTATAAATTCAAAACTTTTCATTGACCAGAGTTATCAGCCAACTTGATATAAGGCTTATTCTGTTTAAATATTGTAAATTGAAAAACTTCCAGCACCACTGCTATCAGCAAAATGGATACAGGATTTATTCACTTTAAATTTTATAAATATAAATATTTGCATGCACAACGGTAACGGTTATCAGCTAACATGATATTGGATTTATTAACTTTAAATTATACAAGTTGAAGGCTTTTCATTCCCTAAAGTTGTCAGCTAATTTGGTATAAGGTGTATTCACTTTAAATATTATATAAATTAAAAAGCTTCTATGCACGACAGTTGTCAGCTAACTTGATGTAGGATTTATTCACTTTAAACGTTATGAATTGAAACACTTCCATGCACTATGGTTATAAGCTAAATTGAGACAGAGTTTATTAACTTTACCTGTCATAAATTGAAAACTTTCTATTCACTAGAGGTTTTCATATAGAATTTATTTACTTTAAATGTTATAAATTGAAAAAATTCCACTCACCACAGTTATCAGCTAACTTCATATAGGGTTTACTTACTTTGAATGCCATAAATTGAAAACTTTTCATTCACCAGAGTTATCAGTCAACTTGATACAAGGCTTATTATGTTTAAATATTATAAATTGAAAAGCTTTCAGCACCATTATTGTCATAAGTTGATGCAGGGTTTATTCACTTTAAGTGCCATATATTGAAAAACTTTTATACACCAAAGTTATCAATTATTTTGATATAGATGCTATATTCACGTTAACATTGTTGAATACTTGTGATGCATTTGTTTTCTTTCTCACTGATTTCTATGGGGATTTGTTTTTAATAAACTGGAATTTTACTGGATCAACTTTGCTGACCGAGAAACTCAAACAGTACCTCATCTCCTACAACCTGTGCCAACTGTAGTCCTCCGCGAGTTACATGACGTAGACATATACAGTCGAGTTGCACGAGCTAAACCTACTGATAAGGTGCCATAACGCTTTAGCACGGCGCCAATAGTGTCACTAACATGCAACCTGAACTGCCAATGGCTAGAAATGTGATATGGTCGGATGAATTATAGTTTATCGTATTTCAAAGCACGGGCCGTGTTTATGTGTGACGGACACCCAAAGAAACGCCACAGTGTGGGTTTTCTGGCTTTCAGCGGGGGTTGTGTGCTGTCGATAACCGAACGCACCACGACAATTTCGCAGTTTTAGGAGATTATATGTATTCTATAGTCCAGATGTTTCCGGGTAATGACATCATATTCCATGATAATAATAAGCCCATTCGAGTAGCTGACGCTATTGTGACGTAGTTTGAGGAACATCGGAGACCTGCTATGGCCTGCCCGTTACCCGGATCTGAAAATTTGTGGTCCGTTTCGGAGACATGAATCCGGCAAAGATTTTGGTCTCCATCTTCTCTCACAGACCAGAGTAATGCATTGTACACGGAAAAGTGTAATATTGCAAGCATTCACTACCTCTATGATTTCATTCCACATCGCATCAGAGCTGTTCTGAGAGCAAAAGGCGATGCAACACTATATTAACCTGGTAAGTTGCACTTTTTTATGTATTTAAATTAAATTGTTAATATATATTTGTACATTACAATACACATTCTCTATGGTAGAAATGATTTTCGTTATTGGAGCGATATATATAGGCCTTATTATTGTTTTAAATTGTATGTCTCTCGAAAGAAGTCATTGTGTACCCCTGAATATAAAGCAACCGACAAATTACATGAACTTTTTTTCTTTTTTTTTTTATTTCCTTCAAATGGTAGTCCTGGTTTGTAGCTCAAAGTTGAAAGAAAGAACTTTAAATTAGGTTGGCATATGTTCCTATATCCATTACCGCTACACACTCTCACACATGTTTGTTTTACACAAGAGTAATAAGTTTCATAATAGCATATCATGTAGTCTCTTCCTCATTTTCTCTCAAATCCCACCCTCTCTTCGTTTCTATCTTCTTCTTTTGTTAGTTTCAGAACGATGTCTGAGGAACAACTTTAGATTCTTGAACCAGTTAAGCCATATTTTTTTACTCTTGATATATATATATATAATAAAGCTCTTTGCTATGCAAATCATGATTTTGTGATGCTTAGGTGAAGACTATTTGACTTTCTAATTTTTTTAAGGTTCAATTTTTATAAGTTACGGGTGACTCGTTAGCCCTTCTTGCTTCTTTCCTGCACTCCCTTGTTTTACAGAGGGTATGGAGTGAGGAAGAAGCTTTTCATTGAGGAAACAAGGAACTTCATTCTGGACCACACTTGTCTTACAAGTCTTCTCATTCTCATTTTAATGAGCATAAAGATGTTCCTCATGTAGTTAATATTTCCTTTATGTAGATCATGACGTTATACCTATTATCCTTCTCCCCCCCCCCCCCATAAGTACTTTCCTTATGAGTGTCGTGGTAATTTCTTTAAATGACGTAAACCTGTTCTGTTGCAGGTAGTGACGTAATAATCTTGCATTCGAAAGGCCTAAGACACAATCCAATGTTCTTATGTAAGACATTTTAATTTATGTATTTTACTGACTTTTCCCTCAGTTACACCAAGAGAGTGAAATCGTTTATCTTTAAAACGGTATAACCGTTCTATCTAACCAACCTTCTTAGGGTCACGTTAGTAGATTTTCTTGTATTATTAGTACGTGGTAGGGATGGTGCACTTGCGGGGGGATTCCACCGGGTTCGTATCTCCTCCAAACTACCTTACATACATTTGTACACTTTTTTCAATAAAATTATACTTGTTTAACAGGGAAATGGTTCATATAGCACGAGAATTTGATCTTAAACTCCATCTGCAGTCTCTTTTTTATGAAATCAATCTAGTTCTATAACTTTTTCCGAAAATTTAGATGGAAGCCTTTTACAATTACTTATCGTCTTTTCAAGTGCAAAATAGAACACGTTCAATACCGGTACTACATATGCGTGGTAGCATGTAGTATTGGAACCATCCCAACAAAAATTTGTCTGTGTGCGCCTGATAAGCACACCTGTTCTCATTAAATCTTGTGCGTATATTGTAATCCACATTTTTTTGCATTTACAAGTTAGTATATTTTTCCTTCCCCTTTTGTTAAAGTTAAGTTATAAGTGTGGAGGTGACAGAAAGCATTCCTTGTATGAAAATGTCCCCCCCCCAAAAAAAAAATATTTAAAAATAATAAAATTATAAGCAAAAAACAAAATTAAGCTCGATTGAGTCAAACCTGGCAATCGTGATTTTGAGGAATTTTCTTTTCCTTTTCTTTTTAACCCCTTTCTACATGATTTTTTTCCTTTTAGCGAAAAAAAAATAATCAGTATTGGAAATCCTCATATGGGGACTTGAAAAATTAATTAAAACTTGAATTTTAGACTTTTCACTTAATTCCGACGTAAAATAAGTAAGTACCATATATGATACACTTACAACTCACAAAGAACATGCCAGATGACACCAAAATCTCTTATTCATACACATCAATAACTCACACAGCAGACAAAACAGTCATTTGATGCCTTTGATAAATCACAAAAAAGCTAAAGTGAAAAAAGGGTATGCGCCATATATGAAACGGCATGCGGTAAGGGGTTAAGTTTTATGTTCCACGGTTATATCGGCTAGGCTGAAGGAAACGGTGATGAAGAAAAATGAATGAAATGGTGGAATGAAGGAAGTAGAGGGAAACGGGAGAACCTCGAGAAAACCCACGCACACGGTCGAGGGATTTTAGTACTGCTAAAGGGAAATTAATAAAATTTCCATTTAAAAAAATGAAATGAAATCTTTGAGTTTTACGTCCCACGTTAATGCCGGTTAGGCTAAAGGAGACGGTGATGATGAGTAATGAATGAAATGGTGGAATGAAGAAAGTGGGAGGAAACGGGAGAAACCCGAGAAAACCCACGCACACGGTGTTTGTCCACCACAAAGTTCAATTTTCCATTTAAATAGCTGGATAAGGGACGGAAAGGGGTGAGGGAAGGGAATAAAAATGTCTATTGGTTTAATTCTAGTATCTAGATTCTCTGTCAAATATATATTAGCTTCTGTAATCAATATTTCAAAAATATAGAAACAAAACAGAGAAACAGTTCTCTTGAGGTTCGAAGCGATGCGTTACGGCTAAGAGAGCTTAGTGCATGATTAAAAGTATGAAGCTCTTTCAAAGGAGAGAGCGAGTAGATGAAACACTACAAACTTTGAAGGGATTCTGATACCGGATTGAATCCCATTCTTTTTCATTTTTCATTTATTTTAGAGTAGTAGGAAACCTGTAAGATTTTCATATCCACAACAACTGAAACAACTTTTAAAAAATCCAATGTAGCAATGGTGTGCAGCCACCCTACTGTCCTGATTGGCTTTCGCAGACTTCTTTCCGAAAGGAGTTCGTTCCCAGAAAGGACATGAAATCCCCCCCCCCCTCCGAAAGGACATCGTTACAGAACAGTTGAGGACATGAAAGCAGCCTGTGAAATGGCTTTAAACGCACTTCCTGAATTGGCCTTCTAAGATGCCTTCGCAGATTAGAAATCCCGTTCGGAAAAATATACCGACGCAAGAAGACAATTTTTTTTAAGAATTTTAATGTGCAGGTATTATTATTATTATTATTATTATTATTATTATTATTATTATTATTATTATTATTATTATTATTATTATTATTATTATTATTATTTCAATAAATTGTTTTGTTTTCATACTTGTAGACTTGGTGACATTACTTTCCGGTCAGACCTTGCACCCTTAAGAGGGACATATATAGGTGCATGTACTACAAAGGTAACCAAGAAAGTTCTGTCGCTTTTTGTGAAGATTTCTGTTCCATTGGCCCTCACACCATGAGTTGAATGCGAATACAGATAAGGCGACGGTCAGTTGTTGGTGTGGGTATATCCAACACACTACCTGGTTGTGGCAGTTCAGTTAAACCGTGCACTTGCGTATGGACAGATTGAACATGGGACCTCCACAGAGCGTCATAAGGAAGTGTATGTTGTACGAGTTCAAACTGGGGTCAAACGCCGCTGCAGCGGGGCGGAAGATATCCCAGGCCTTTAGTGAGAGTGTCGTGACTACGCAGACAGTGCGGTTTAACAAGTTTAAGGATGGTGATGAAACATTCGAAGACGCACCACGTGCCGGAAGATCAACACATATAAAAAATGAAGATCTTCAGGCAGCAATTGAGGCGAACAGTGGCCATACATGTGAGGAAGTGTTACTACAATTCAGTGTGAGTGGAGAAACCATTCGGCAGCACCTCCATCAACGTGGCAAACACTACAAGTTGGGTCGATGGGTCCCACATAATTTGACTCCGGTCCAGAAGATAACGCGAGCAGACACCTGTGTTTCTTTGCTGTCTCGTCTGAGGAAGGATCCATTTGGACAGGGTGTTGACATGTGATGAGAAGTGGGTCCTGTACAAAAGCTTCACGGCGACGTCATCATTGGTTAGCATCCGATGAACTGGTTCCAAAACAGCCGAAACCAGCACTGCACTAGAAGAAACTCTTCCTGTGTTTTTGGTGGACTACTCGCGGTAGCGTGCATCGGGAACTGCTACCGGCCGGTCAGAGCATCAATGGAACTACTGTATGTACTGTAAGCAGTTGAGCCGTGTTCATCATAAGCTCAAAGCTATGGAGCCAGCACTTCTGAATCGCAAAGGGGTCCTCCTATTACAGGACAACGCTAAGCTCCACGTGGCTAGGATGACCCAGGATACTACGCCTTGGATGGGAAACACTAATACATCCGTCGTACTCCTCGGACATTGCATCGTCTGATTATCTGTTCCATTCCTTGTACAATCACCTTAGAGGACACCAGTTCAAATCCCTAGTAGAGTTGCAAAATGCACTTGATACCTTCTTCGCGTCACGGCCCATCAAGTTCTACCGCGATGGAATCCGTGGGCTTCCAGAACGTTGGCGGAAGATCGTCGATGCTGATGGGGAAAATTTTTTATCTTCTAGGTGCGTCTTAGATGACATATCGATGTTCGAAGGTGGTGGGTGAAAAAGCGACAGAACTTTCTTGGTTACCTTTATCCTTGTAATAAAGAATACTATATCAGCTTATTTTTTCAAGTTCTTAATCAAGTATTGCACTTCATTTAAGTTGATCATTTTAACTGACCCTTTCAATCCATAATCAAGCAAAGATAAATGGGCTGTATGTGCTGTGTTAAAATTTTTCCATAAAATAAATTATCACAAAGATAGTGTATATCGAACGCAATCTACAGATCTCAACGGATCCTGACTAAACTTGGCAAGAAAGTAGACCTTGAGATTGTGAATACGCATGTCAAATATTTTTGCAAATAATTGATTCCAGAGTAATTAGCCATCAAAATGGATGTTTGTCATATTTTGTGGGTGAAAAAGTCACAAATTGCCATTGGCTACAAAAGTTGGTTGAAATTCATATGAAACAAACATGTTAAACGTTAAGCAAATGCAGTCTTATTTATAACAAAGATTTGCTAAAAATCAACGAACGACGTATTTTTTTTTTTCGGATTTGGTAAACTCATTATTTGTACCCAGCCTCAGTCAGAAGATATAAAAAGCCAATAAAAATTAAAAAAAAACTATGTTTCAGTTTAGACTGTTGCCGAATAATGACAACAATCTATGCTTTTTATGCCGTCTCATGCCCAAGTATGGAGGGTAAGTTTTCATATTCCAAGTATGCGAAGATTTAACCTCAACAATATTTTTTGAAGTTTAAGCAAATACTACTATTACTACTACTACTACTACTACTACTACTAATAATAATAATAATAATAATAATGATTGTAATAATAATAAAAATTATTATTATTATTATTATTATTATTATTATTATTATTATTATTATTATTATTATTATTATTATTATTATTATTATTATTTACCGAGCAAAGTAGCTCAAGTGGTAGAGCGTTTGCTTCGCATTCGGGAGGTCGCGGGTTCAATTCCCGCTGCCGATCATCCTGACTGTGGTTTTCCAGGGTTTGCCTCAGTCCTATCAGACAAATGCCGAAATGGTACCTACCAAAACAGGCCCTGGCCGATGTCTTCCCAAATCCTTTCCATTGTTATTGTTGTTTTTGGATATCCAGTGTAAAATTGCCTCTGAGCTATATCTGGTGATTGTTAAATAAATAAATAAATAAATAAATAATAATAATAATAATAATAATAATAATAATAACCATCTACTCGGCATCAGTTTAAACAACAGTACTCTACGCTTAATATAGCATTGTTGTTGTTTAAGGTTTGTACTTCGATAGCCTAAGTGTATGGCGTTTTAACCTCATCAATACGTATTTTTTTAGGTTTAACCATAAAATCGGTTAATCTCAAGAATATTTTACCTTTTAATCTAAAATAAATTTTAACCTCAGAACATATTTCCACGTTAGGGATATGGATTGTCATCATTTAAGTCACGATTATCCGTGAAAATGTTAACAGATCGACTCCATTAACGAATTAACTAAGATTATCGCTCTAGCTGTCTATTTAAAAAATCCTTTTCGTTTAAGAGTTATCGTGTGGAGTGACGGACAGACGTACTAACACTACAATCTTATAATACCCACTACCACGATCCTAATAACATTACAATCTTATAATACACAGTAGCGTGATCCTAATAACTTTACAGTCTTATAATATCCACTAGCGTGATCCTAATAACTTTACAATCTTATAATATCCACTAGCTTGATCCTAATAATATTATAATCTTATAAGGTTTACTATCGTGATCCTAATATTATTGTAATATTATAAGGCCTACTTGTGCGATCCTAATAACATTATAATCTTATAATACTCACTAGCGTCATCCTAATAACATTGCAATCTTATAATACGTACTAGCGTGATCCTAATAATATTACAATCTTATAATGCCCACTAACAATATCCTAATAACGTTACAATCTTATAATACTCACTAGCAAGATCCTAATAACATAATAATCTTATAATACCCATTAGCGTGATCCTAATAACTTTACAATCTTATAATATCCACTAGCGTTATCCTAATAACATTACAATCCTAAAATAGCAAATAGTGTGATTCTAATAACATTACAATATTATAATGTTCACTAGTGTGATCATAATTACGTTACAGTCCTATAAAGCCCATAAGCGTGATCCTAATAATATTACATCCTTATAAAACATAATAAAACATCAAATTTACCTTGAACACAAGTAACAGAATATTTACGAGACAATTTACTACTTCAAGGTCTAGGCATTCAAAAATCATTATTAAAGAATAAAAACAAGCAATAAATCTATACATGATACACATATGGAGAAAATCCATCTTTAAATAATGGCAATCAGCAAATATGTTCAACAAGCATGTAGAAGACGGAAACAATCACGCAAACATGTAAATATAACATTGGTTACATATGTTGAAATATCTCCTTGATTTATATTACCCGACTATGTATGTTAACTGTGTTGTAACTATACTCACATGTGGTGAAAAACTAAATTAAATGAGCGGTTCATGCAATATTACTGAAAGTACATGTAATGAAATATGAGAAATGTTGGGAAATTACCGGGAGTAGATACGTGACCAACACACAAACAAAACTGCCAGAAAACACTACCAATTATTTTCTCCAACTATGTGACCACAAAAGTACGAACTAGAGACTGCACAGATATCGAAGCAACTTAGTAATTATGAGCCATTTGTCTGGAAAATTTTTGATACTGTAACTGAAAGCAAAATTGTGAATGCACAGTAAACTAGTATGATTAGTACTTTGTATCTTTGTAATAACTTAAAATTATCTTAATTAGTTTAAAATGAAATGAAATTTTTGAGTTTTAGGTCCCACGGTTATGCCGGTTAGGCTAAAGGAGACGATGATGATGAGAGATGAATGAAATGGTGGAATGAAGAAAGTGGGAGGAAACAGGAGAACCCCTAGAAAATCCACGCACACGGTGTTTGTCCACCTAAAAGTTCACTTGGCGGGAGCAGGGTTTGAACCCGAGACCCCAAGCAATATCTTAATTAGTTTTTGATTGTTAGAATTTAATGAAGTTGTAAACAACGAGGCTATTTTTCCTCGTCATGAAACGTACTGCATATTTAAGCTTAATAATAAAACATATTTTAAAAAATGTAGTTCCAATATAGGGCCTACAAATTAAAAATAATAATCCAAAAATACTAACAATATGAAGACAGAAGGTTGTGAAAAAGGCTAAAACACCTTTTAAAGCAAAGTGAAATTTTTCTTCCCCTTCCTTAAACCTCTAGAAACTAAAAATACTCACTTTTCGTAATTTTTCTCTAAGTTAGTTCTGGGAGGCTACAAACATATCAAATTTCTTCAATGTAGTCGTATCGGAAATGCCTAATAATTGTGGGGTGTAGAAGATGTCCCATTTAAATAATGCGGGGAAGATTTGTTAGTTCCACATAAAAACCCATAAAATTTGGAAATACGAGGATCATTCAGAAAATAAAGACAGTTTAGCTATACAAAATGGAAAACACAATATTTATAGGAAAACACAACTCTGTTACAAGAGGGGCGCAGTGGCTCAGTGGTAGAGCGTTCACCTTCGGAGCTTGGGTCCCTAGTTCGATCCCAGCTCGCGCCGTGTGGACTTTGTGATGGACAAACACCGTGCTCGTGGGTTTTCTCGGGGTTCTCCCGTTTCCTCCTACTTTCTTCATTCCACCATTTTCACTCATCTCTCATCATCACCGTCTCCTTTAGCCTAATCGGCATAACCGTGGGACGTAAAACTTAAAGATTTCATTTCATTTTTCATTTACAACTCTATTACATACCTAAAGTTTTCCTCACCTTTCTACTTAATCATCACGTTCATGTAAATCATTACCATATCTGTTCATGAGCTTCAGAATTTCTATGTTACATTCTGCTGCTGCCAGAACCCATTTGTGCCCATTGTCGACATTTGTCAACGTGAAGTTTCGGAACCTCTGGAGCTAAAATAAAAATCGGGGTAAACGGTACAACTTTTTTTCTAGTGTCGGTTGATATTACTGCCTACCATAAGAGCATCCGTGTCACGTGGTGTATATTTGTAAGAGATATCAAAAATAGAAACAAATAATTCCGAAAAAATAATTTGGGCAGAAATGGGTCAAGCCAGTTGGTCACAGCCATCACTTTCTTGCCACAATATCACACAGATGGAGACGCCTTTCATTGATCGGACTGTGACTGGTAATGAGACGGTGTCGTCCTACTTGCGACAGTCCTATATGCGACAGGAACTGTAAACTGTCCTATGAGCGACCGATTCGATCTATTAACTGGCTTATGAGTCATCGATTCGTTCATATTAAGATAATGGAAAAGATAAGGTTCCATCTTCTTTAACTTGTTTCACGCTAGTGTGATTTAGAACCTAACAAAATGTACTATGAAAAATTTACGTTCCTAGAGGTCTCATTTCTTCCAGCCGTATCACAATTACAAGAAACATACACCGTTAACAATTAACAATTATAAAATTAAACCTTAATGAGATACCTATAGGAAAAGCCTCGGTCTCCTTCCTTACTTTACATATCTTTACAAATAAACAACATTTGAACATAAACAGTTTAACAAACACCCTTAACTTTACTGTTGCATTCATAAGTATAAAGGTTTCTTTTATAAGCATTGCATGCAAGTATTATTAACAAACTGTTAAAAAAATATTATGTATATTTTTCCTTAATTACCCTTGACACTTTATCCAGGCTTGGGACTGCAACATATTGGTCATGGCGTTGGCGTGTTTAAAAGTTCCGGGAAACAGGATTTGTCAGAATAAATAATCTCTTAATACACACACACACACACACACACATATATATATATATATATATATATATATATATATATATATATATATATATATATATATATAGATAGATAGATAGATAGATAGATAGATAGATAGATAAGCAACCGTCTTTATCATACTTAGGAACTTATACTGAGCAGTCTTCTGTCAAAACTACTTCTATATTCACATATGCCACCTCCTTTCCTTGTCAAAATTATCAACTTATAGTAAGCAGTTTTTATCTAAAAATATATCTTACACATACTGTACATTATACAGTCAACTGGGTTCCTTTTCACACTTTGAAAACTACAGTAAGCAACCTTTGTCAAAATTATAGAATACACACACACATAGTTTTTCCAGTCACACTCATTAACATATGCTGACCAGTGCTATCAAAATTCTCTCATATACACGGACAAAATATTACTGGAGCATTTGCACATGCGCAAGCGACCGCAAACACTTCTTCACATCCAGTGTACGCTCGTATTCATCGAGAATGGAAGATATTCTGTGGTCTAACATTACATATGTCTTTTTCCTTCTTTTCTCCTCCAAATTCAGAACCCTCCTTTCAAAGATAGTTTTGCTGAGCTCCGTTCTTAAGAGCAGTTATTAGATGTATGAGGCTTGGATGTGTTTCTTCTAGCAAAGCGTTAAGCTTATGATTCCAGCCCTCCACTGCATTATTTGCTCTATGCCACTTTCGATAACAGTTCCACATTTTAATGGTAACACGAGCATTCTCCAACTATATATAAACAAAGTAGTTACAGAACTCCTGAAGATTATCATTCACAGGGGATCCTTAGTACACATTCTCATATGAAGTCTGACTTTACCGTTCTGTTTGTACTCCCTTACCAAACCGATGTCCTGCACTTTCCTGCAAATGCATTGATTAAAATGGTAATTCCAACCATTGACATTCACTGGCGGAAATACTGCCCTCAAGCTTGAAACAGCTTTCTGTAAATTAAGTACAGAAAGCAGAGCTTTTAAATAAAGGGGATATTACAGTTGGATTTTCAATAATTAATTACATAAGCATATACTTTTCATGGAAACATCCCTGTTGTCTCGTTAAATTTCACAGCTAATAACGCCAGAGGCAAAGATATTTTACAAGAGGGAATCATATCATTTTCCATTATCTCGATGTAAATGAATCTGTCGCTTATAGGACAGATACCAGTTACTGTCGCTAATAGGACTGTCGCATCTAGGACTAATTCGATGAGACCCGGATGTTTCCATCATTCCAGAGAGCACGTACCGATCACTTGAGTGGCATCATCCCTCATCCACCCCCCCCCCCCAAGAAAACGACAAAATTCAAAGAGACTCTCTTAACACGAAAGGTCATGGCAACTGCCTTTTGGTATTGTAAAGGTGTTCTTTTGGTGGATTTCATGCCAACAGGCACTACAATCAATGTAAAGCGTTATTGCGATTTCCATCTTTTCCCTTAGCTGGTTTCTAGGCAGTAAACGTTTTGGAAGTCATGAAAAGTTAGAGAATGTAGTGACCACTGGCTTAAGGAACTGGCGGTAGATGAATATAACATGGGAATTTTGAAGCTAGTGAAATGACACGAAAAATGTTTAAATGAAGGTGAGATTATGTAGAGAAGCAAAGGAAGCTTCAGGTATGTAACAGAATTGTCTTTCCAGTAAATATTGTGTTTTTTCACTTTGTATAATTAAACTGTTCTTTTTTGCTGGACTACTCTCGTATATATATATATATATATATATATATATATATATATATATATATATATATATATATATATATATATATATATATATATATATATATATATATATATATATATATATATATATATATATATATATATTGGTGATTTGATTATAGATAGAGCAATCCACATTATGCTTTATTTTTCGTTTAATTATGCTTTTTTTTAAAAATTGTGCTTTATTATTAATTTCAATTGTTGTTTTACATTAATCGTGTATAATGTATAATATTTACTATACATTAAATATTCTAAATGTCTTGATCTATTTATTAATATTTTTATTTTATGCAACCAGTTTCTTTTATCTTTAAAGAACTTTCTACTTAATGCACTGTAAAAATATTAAGTAATGCACTGTTTTACTCTCACTTTTGTGCACCTTAGAGTTTTTTTAATCACTTTTGTGCACCTTAGAGGTGCATATATACAGAAAGAGAAAGTAAAAGATGCCACCAAAAAGTACAGAAAGTGCTCAAGTTCAAGAGGTACACATAACAATATAGTGTGGAGTTCTTGTATACTATTCATTATTGGCCGAAGTTTTCTTCTTCTTGTTGTTGTTTCTTTTCTCCACATCAAAGGATTACACCAAAAAAATTACAGAAATGAGAATAAGCTTTTCATTGTGGCATTGTTATGTTCTCAATGATTTTCTATTGTAAATATTGGTTTTAAAAATATTAATATGAGTACAGTATGTTAAACTCGTACAGTGTGTTAAACTCGTGGTTAAAGAGATTTTTTTTAAAAAAATGTGCTATATATTTTAAATTATGCTTTATGCTTTATTTTCTAAAATAATGCTTTATTATGCTTTTAAAATTAGTTTCTTCTGGACCCTTAGACAACCACAACCATGTTTAAGGTACCAACCATATATGTAAACTGCTGTTATGCTTTTTATGCTTTTGGGTTGCTCTAGTTATAGACAGTGTTATCAAAAATCAACACACATACGAAATTTCAAGTTTTTATTTCAATCTTAAAAACTTACAACGTCAGATTTAATGGCAAAAGGTATCTATTTAAATACCATGGGGAATTTTATCATTCCCCCTTTTAACTTCCTGAAAATGACAAAAAAATATATATTTTAACAATTTTTTGTGCTAAAGCTATAAACATTCCAAATTTAAACTTCCACGTCAACTGCAATTACTTGTGAATTTATGTCACTGAGTCATTTTATATCATGTAGCTTTACATATATGTTAAATATAGCAATAATACAAACATATGACAGAAAAATGTTAAAAGAAAAGAACTTAGAGCACGTTAATGATTCCAATCTCACGAATAAAAGTGAGTTGAGTTGATTTCGAGTTTAACGTCCCTTTTCAGCAGCGAGGCTATATGAGACGTGGACCTACTGATTAACGTGGAATCCGAACCACATGAGCTCCCGCCGGGAATCGAACCCGGGTCTCCCGCGCGAAAGGCGCGTCCGCTAACCGCTTAGCCACGGATGAGCTCAGAATAAAAGTGAGACTACAGTCATGAGGTCTTGTAGGTCGCATTACACCCTAAAACCTGGTTAAGTTTTTTAAAAAGATTTTTCTAAACGTTCTCTGAGATCTGAGTGTTCTGGACATACTACAGAAATGCTCCGAACACTCAGTGGCATAAAACAATCTTCATTATAAGGACGGTTGGTGCAACGCCCTAGATAGGAATCAGTGAGAAGAAATGTCCGACACGCTTCACCGTCCTTTTTCTTTCTACCATATCTTCTATAACTTCGCTCGAAATACAATTTATTCCGAAACAATATCAAAACCAATTTCTTCCTCATTTTTAAATTGACTCCAATGCTGTTTTCTTCCCCCACAGTACTCTTAGCACTTCTTCTTTTGATTCCAATCGACCAAGATAATTTTATCTATTCTTTTTCCATCTTACATTAAAAAAACTTTAAAACAAAAAAAGAAGAAATGTAGTTTGTAAATTTATTTTGTTTATTATAAACAAGGAAGCGATATTCAAACTGTTTAGGAAAATAAAAACAGATAACGTAGGCATCACACCACAATTATAGGAAGTTTTCCTATACGGAAATAACAAAGTAAGGCATTTCATAAGGAGACCTGAGCTAAGCTCTACGCTACAACCAGGAAGCACCTGAATCCCGGAAAGGGGTTGTGCTGGTTGAGGACGGAGAGTAGACTGGGGAGTTGTAATTAAGATCGCATAGTGAAAAGACATCGATTGGAGATTATCAAAGCTGAACTACCTGTGAGTATTACATCTATTTACGATGTTGGATAGTCATAATGGTTAAGTTTCTGTGCCATTACGATTTAGTAGATTTTTATACTTAAAACCATTTCGAGTCCTGATAGCTTGTAGTGTGATGTCGAAAATATCCAAAAGAAATTTATTATTTCATTTCTTATCCTAAGAAGATTAGTTAAATCCATCCTTGAGTTGTCTAAATACACGGTGTTACAAATTTCAGATAAGCTACGCTCTGCCCCCAAGTATAAAAAGTTTCTAAGATACTAAGTCATTCCAGTTAGAAATTTGTAGCACACGTTAATATACTATCGTCTTTGTGTAGTGTTATATCTTCACACGGAACGTGATAAAAATTTTATCTTAACTCTTTATTGAAAAGCCCACTCGATCTTCTTTAACAATTCCTATCCTTTCACTTATTTCACATCGCGCACTCCAGTATTATCAGTAATTTGAGAAAGAGTACTTTTTTTTCTTTTAAGTAATGATATTTGAAAGTTATGCAACAAATTATATAGTATTTCTTTGTTGAAAATTATTAAGAACAATTTCGATTCTGGGCAATTTCGGACTGAAAGAGTTTCGGTAATGAAGTAAAAAATTTACAAGTAAGTGCTCTGCCGAGTGTGCGGCACCTTCAGTGATGTCTTACTAGGAGAAAGCTGTTGAGTAAGACGTAAACGGAGGTGACAACGTCCAAACAGATCGGTATTGTTGAGTGTTTTTCTACATTACAAATATTTATTCAGTGACGCAGATGCAATCTCATTAAAAAAAAAAAAGAAAGAAAAGTTGAAATGTCAAATGAGATATATTTCGTCAGTTTGTGATCTTGTAGCTTTAATAACATTGTGTTGTGGAATTTGTTTCAGACATACATTTTAATATATGATTAAATTTTGACTCTTTATACTACATGGTAAAACTAGCTTTGGTATTTTGTGTATGAATATTTACATCTGAAATTTGCAGTGTTTTATTTTTAAAAAAAAATGATCCTAAAATTCGTAGCTCTATTAATAAAGTATTCTCCTTAATTGTTAGAAAATTCAGTTTTGTGTGGGAAATTGAATATTCTGTTTCTCGTTTTAAGCTCTAAATCTTCTTACTCAACTCTTGTGGAAAATGTAATTTCCGTATCTCAATATTTGCCACAAGGAAAACAGTAAAAGTAATTAATCTAAACGGGATATGTTGTGTACACTATGTTAATTGTATAGCGTTCATTAATAGTAAGAATTGTACAGTAGAGATAGAGATTTCGTATCTGTTTGCGGCAACATTTCCACATCTGGACACACACACACACACACACACACACACACACACATATATATATATATATATATATATATATGTGTGTGTGTGTGTGTGTGTGTGTGTGTGTTATTTGCAAAGTCCACACCAAAAGTAAGTACCATTATCCCATACTTCCAATAGTTTTTACAGAATTTGATTTACCAATGAAAACCCCTTTATAGACTTATCCTGTCTCTCCATGTGACGACCCGTCCAGGAGACAAAAGATCTCAAGAAGTATTTAAGGTTGGTTTAAAGGGACAAGTTTTGTCGATAGATGGCAGTACAATCTTCGTATCTCTTCCATGTATTTTTTACCTTTCACGAAAATTCATGATTTCTGTTACAAATTTCAACCTACAGACTTCAAATTTTTAGAAAAGTAACTTCATAATCTATCGAAGGCAATAATCCGTGCCGATTTTCTATTTAGAATTTTCTCCATTGTTGAAAGGCTTGATTGTTGAAATGGATAACCAAACCTTTAACAATGGGACTGTTTCAACAATGAAGAAAATTCTAAATAAAAAATCGGCACGGATCGTTCCCTTTAATAGGTTATGAATTTCCTTCTCTAAAAATTTGAAGTCTCTACGTTTAAATTTGTAAAAGAAATTGTAAATTTTCGTGAAAGGTAAAAAATACATGGGAGAGATGCGAAGACTGTAGTGACATCTACCGGCAAAACTTGTTCCTTTACACTAACCTTAATGGAGTACCATCAATTTTGACTAAGATTTAGAGGGTTACAATTTTGGAATCAAACTCATGATGGAGGTGATCCATCCAGATATGGCCCCATATGTATTCCTATAGAGAGTTATTACAGATGAAATGCTCCATGCTGAGGGGCGGGGTGGCTCAGTGGCAGAGCGTTCACCTCTAGTGCATGGGGACCTTAGTTGGATTCCAGCTATCGCCAAGTGATCTTTGTGCTGGACAAACATCGTATGCATGGATTTTCTCGGAGTTCTCCCGTTTTATCCCACGTTTTCATTCCACCTTTTATTCATCTCTCATCGTCACCATCACCGTCTCTTTTAGCCTACACAGCATAAAGGTGGGACGTAAAGCTTAAATATTTCATTTCATTTTTGTTCCTTAGTGGTATGTAACCCAATTGTACCTGTAAAATTGGTTGCGTTGAGTTGATTTTGAGTTTAACGTCTCTTTCAGCAGCGAGGCTATATAAGACCGGACCTACTGATTAATGTGGAATCCCAACCACATGAGCTCCCGCCGGGAATCGAACGCGGGTCTCTCACACCAAAAGTGCATACGCTAACCGCTTAGCCACGAAGGAGCGTTGTAAAGTTGGTTGCATATACTGCAGTTACTTTCAATATTTTAATCAAAACCCTTCAATTCAAGTACATTGATACTTGTTCTTACGATGAGGCTAACATTTATTTGTTTAATTTGAAATGTGATATTTATCAATTTTCAGCATATTCCTTAGAGATACGCAAGAGACGAGTCGAGACAGGATTTTCTTGACAAAATTCTAGTCGAGACATGGCTCTTCCAATAAATATACATTTTTCGAGTCGAGACATCACTTTTACAGCACATTTTCGAGACGAGACATTCATAAATCTTGTCTCGTGCGCATCCCTAATATTCCTCCTATGTTTATACATATTGTCATTCTTTTATCCGCCTACAAGGGAATTTTAGGGAGAATTTAAGGCTTTGGAAACACATTTCACAAATAGCTTTTTCTTTTTTGTGATTCTTACTCGTTTACACTTTGATATAGACTCTACAGTAATCTTTCAGTGTAGTTACTTTGACACCTTTACAGTTGCACAGAACTAGAGAGAGAAAAACTTTGATACATCATCAGAAAAGATAGGGAGAAAGGAAAGAATCATGCTTGTTAGATTCGTATTAGCGGTTTTTGTATCCTCGTCGCCAAAAGTGCCTTTACATCGCCGTGACGGGTATGTGACCGCGCAGTACTCCAAGGAAGGGAAGGTTGCATAAGAAATTGTGATTGATTTTGAACAGTTTTTATTTTGACTAGGGAAATAACGTAGATATAGGGAGCAAAGGAAAAGATTTGAAGCATCAGTACACTATCATTTCTGAAAAGATTCGTATTTTCAGTTTTTCATTTTATTATCTTATATGTTAAGTTAATAACTGCTGACAACTGCTACTAGCGCTTTCCACTCTTCAGGAATTTAACACGACATGTTCGCAGGACACTTTTCTAAGTCCTAAATGTATGCGTGAATTATTTCATTCGTCTCACTGTCCTTATGCTGAACGTATGTTTCGCTGTCGTCAAGCAAGGGTTGTAATAAATGTAAATAAGGTTCTTATTATTAAATAAAACATAGAAGTATCTATTCCATGTATAGCACAATATAATACAGTAATTAACCAACACGATAATCACTAACGCCCGCAGGTTTTTTTTCGAACGGGGGGGGGGGGGGGCAAAAGACCGATATAGAGTTTTTTTGATTTATTGCCCTATATATATTAAAAGTCATAGTTTATCATTGATAGCGTATATCCTCTTACTTTTTAAAATCGCCAGTTTAACCTATTAGTCAGAACATACATCTCCAGATATAATGTAGAGGGAAAAGAAGGAAAAAGATATGAAAAGTGGCGTAAGTAATTTTACTGCACCCTGGATAATCCATTACTAAACCCCCCCCCTGTCCCACGCATTTCAACTGCTGCGTTATATATATATATATGGTTCCATGTCAGAAGGGCCCAAAAAGGTCTAGGATAGAAAGGCCCGAGTCAAAACGGGGCTCGGTTTTAAAAGGCCCCGCGTCAAAAGAGCAAGTTCAAAAGTGGCCCCGCGACAAAAATGCCCGAGTCGAAAATGCACAGCGTGAAAATGTTCCCCTCGTCAAAGGGGCCCGGGTCAAAGATCATCGCGAGAAGAGAGACCGAGACAAAAGGGCCCTATGTAAAAAAAAACAGACAAAGTGGACACCGCCTCAAAAAGACACGTGTCAAAAGATTCTTGCGAGTAAAGAGGCCGAGTCAAAAAGGCCTTATGTCAAAAAAACCGGGTCAAAAAGGACCCCGTTTCAAAAGGGGACAGATCAAGATGGTCCCGCGTCAAAATGACCCCGCGGCAAAAGGACCCACGTCAAAAGGAGCCAAGTCAAAAGAGCCCCGCGTCAAAGGGGTTGGCAAATACAATTCCACGGCTAAAAAACCTGAGATCAGGAGTGAAAACCAGGGGAAAGATACATATGACCAGTGGCGTAACTAATTTTATTGTGCCCTGATCGTTCATCCAACTCATAACTTCCCTCTGCCGCCCGCATTTCAGCTGATATATATATATATATATATATATATATATATATATATATATATATATATATATATATATATATTTATTTATTTCTATGTCAGAAGGGCACGGACAAAAGACAAGAATAGAAATACCCGAATAAAAAGGGTCGAAAGGGCCCTGTGACAAAAGGATCCGAATCAAAACAGCCCCGCTGTCAAAAGGGCCGGAATCAAAAGGACGTCGCGACAAAAAGCCCCTATCAAAAATGTCCAAGTCAAAAGGGACCTCACCTCAAAAAGGACACGGTTCAAAAAGGTCCCGGGTCAAAAGGGTTACAGGCGAAAGGGCACCGCGAAAGGAAGCCCGACTCAAAAAGGCCTCCGTTAAAACGGGAAGAGTCAAAAGACCCCTGCGTCAAAAACGACCGACTCAAAAGGCTCCGCGTCAAAAGGGCCCGGCAATATAATTTCACGGCGAAAAAGCCTGAGATCAGGACTGGAAATCAGGAGAAAGAAAGAGATATGATCAGTGGTGTAATAAATTTTACTGCGCCCTGGTCATTGATCATGAATTTAATCATACCTGCCCCTGCCCTGCCCCACACAGAGTTGATATATATATATATATATATATATATATATATATATATATATATATATATATATATATATAGTTCTGTCAGAAGGACACGGACAAAAAGGCGAAGACAGAAATGCCCAAGTAAACTGGACCCCGGTCAAAAGGGACCGGCGACAAAAGGGTCCAAGTCAAAAGGGCCCCGCTGTCAAAAGTGCCCAAGTCAAAAGGTCGTCGCGACAAAAGGGTTCTATCTAAAAATGCCCGGTGAAAAAGGACACCGCATCAAAAGGGCACGGGTGAAGACTGTCCCGTGTCAAAGTTCCCGAGTCGAAAGGGCCACGTTACAAAATGTCCCGAGTCAAAAGAGGCCCGCGTTAAAAGAGGCCGTGTCAAAGAAGCCCCGCGTCAAAAAGACCCCGGGATAAAAGGCCCGGTAAATACAATTCCACGGCTAAAGAGCCTGAGATCAAGAGTGGAAATCAGGAGAAAGAAAGATATATGACCACTTACGTAAGTATTTTTACTGTGCCCTGGATCGTTGAACATCTATTTACTCATAACTTCCCCCTGCCCAACGCATTTCAGCTGGTGAATATATATTCTATGCCAGAAGGGCGGGGACCGAAATGCCCGAGTCAAAAGAGCCCCGGGCGAAAGGGCCCCATGACAAAACTGCCCTAGTCAAAAACGGTCCCGCGTCTAAAGGGCTCGGCGACCAAAGGGGCCGAGTCAAAAGGGTCCAAGTCAAAACGGTCCCGAGTAGAAAGAGCCCGGGTAAGGATTCGGCGACAAATGAGCCCGCGTCGAAAGGGCGCTGTTTTAAAAGTGCCCTGGTCAAAAGGTCCGGAGTCAAAACGGCCGCGCACCAATACCGTTTGAGTCGAAAGTGCCACGCGTAAAATAGTCCCGACTGAAAAAGGCCCCGCGTCAAAAGGGCCCGGTTCCACGGCTAAAAAGCCTGAGATCAAAGCACGAGAGGAAATCGAGCATGCACAAGTGTATATTGTCCCTTTGGTAAGTTGATGGTTTTGTGCAAAAGAAGGAAAAATATCTGTAGTTATTAGTAGCAAATAGGAAATTTGAATGGTGATATAAGTTTTGTTTGGTTGTTGATTGTTCTGCAACAAATGCTATTACTTAAGTCATTCTCCATTAAAGTAAGGTTGCACTCCCGTCTTTCGGAGTCTGTGTTCTCGTTACTTTATATATTATTCATTTTCCCCTTAGTTCTAAAATTCGATTTCTAGCCCTAGATCAAAGTATAGTATGAAAAATATTCTGTGAAAGCGATTAGTTTAATTTTGTAGTCAGAAGGCACATGTGGAGCTGTATACATGGTTAGTGAAAAGTATTGGGACAGAACAATAATAACGACGTGCGTGGATGGAGGCAAAAAATGTTACAATTGGCATTATTGCATTGACTTGGAGTGGGGTCACCTTCGAACCGATCTTGAATTCCGCCATATTGCATATCACACAATATTATTAAATATAAAAGGTTATGTTTTTAGACTAACTTATATCTTAATATTCCTACAAATGAGAATGTGAACTCGTTTGTGACACATCATCTGTTTGGGACAGAGTATGCTCTGTTTTACAGGGTGTCCGATGTTTAAAAGTAAATTACAGACATTCAGTAAAGTGACATCAGCATCATCCCTATTTATCGTATGATCATACTTCAGGTCTCGTTTTATCACAATACAGCAGCCTTTTAAATGGTAAACTCCGCATAAAACATTGCGACAGCTAACGCCGTGCAGTTAGGCCACCAAATATACATCTTCTTATCACATAGTCGTGTCAGGTAAAGAGACCCCTCTCTCACCTCCTTTCTTCTCTTCCATACTAAAATTAGCTAACAACATGAGCGCAATTCTTATTTCAAACTATACATGTATTAGTATAGATAAAAAGAAATAACAAAAAAGAGACGAAACAAGATTCATAGGTTGATGTAGGGAGAAACTGAAACACCCATAATGAAAAATTGAAACCAATGAATGTCTATTACACAGAGATTCAGAAATGAGCAGAGAGAGAGAAGAGGAAAGGAGAGGAGAAGAAGAAAAAGTAACGGGAGAACAGATAAAACTGTGGAATTCAAACGTAGTAAGAAAATAACCTAACATTATAAAGTTCCGTTTCCAGAAATCCAAGAGTAATATAGAAATAATGTTTGTTTTTACATAGTTTTTCAGAACTATTCGGATATATAGACGATCCTTTAAATATTTATTACGTTACTTTCATAATGGATAGCATACTCAATTTCAAGTAGAACTGTAGATCTCCGAGATACATCTAGGATAATGTCAAAGGTTTAACACACATGCTTTGTTTCCGCGTGATTCGACTGCAAATTCGGTAGTGTTCGTTGGACGTAATGATCCAAAATACATTCTAATATACCCAGTAGAGAGCGTTGGTCATATCTTCCATTTCAGACTACTAATGCGAACTGAACGAAACGAAACGAAAAGAAAAGAGAAAGAAAGAAAAAAGAGAAAATTGAAGAGTGCTATTTTATTGCTAAATATCTATCAGATATAACCTATATTAAAAGTCCAAACTGTGTTGTAATGGAAAGCTACAAATGTTGGAAAGGAAAAGTTCATGTTTCTCATAGATGTAGCATCTTTCAAATTTCAACGTTAATAAAACACATTGAATTATAGGACGGGAACAAATATTGTGTCGAACTAGTAAAATAAAATTTTGTTTTCAAATAACCAGAGAGGTACCATTTTCTAGTCTTTTCCGAAGAGTTATCTGTTCCGAACATCCAGCATTGATTTCATCTCTTCCGAATATAACGTAATTTGCACAGAGAGAAAGAACACGCTAAGAGCTCATACGCATCATCGTTTCAGTCGTATGATGTTGGTTAGGTTATAGACCACCACTGGATCGAGGAATTTAAATCCGTAGTGAACCAGTAATTCGACTGAGATTCGGTAACCCAGAGGATAAAAAAGAGATTTTACTTATTTCCTTGCGTTTAAACAGTATTTCTGTCAGATATGACTAAGGCCGTTGATGTTATCCCCAGAGCACGAAAAACACGACGCCGACGTTAACAGTTAATTAGATTCCCCGGACCAGGCTTCTGCTCCGTTTTAACTTTAGAATATGAACTGCATGTACACCCATGTGTGAGAGGGAGAGAGCTAGAGAAGTGAAAGATGCAAAGACAGGGAAACGTCAAGAAAGAAAGAGAGAGGGACGGGACGAATATAAATATGAAGCATACTTACTATTGCAGTGTAAGATATAGAACGCACACACTATTTACTCGAACTATCGCTAGTGATGCCTTGTAAGTTCTCCATCAGGAGATGAGTCTCTGTTTGCAGCCATTATTTTATGCGAAAAAATCATACTACCTGATGGAGTATCGAACCAAGATTTTTCATTTGGAAGTCTGACACGTTACCACTACATCACCGATGGCTTTAGCCAAACTTTGTTTAACAAATGGTGTAATGTTTCTTTCCGAGAACGATAACACGAAAATTGCATACTGCAGATCAATGATGTCTTTGGAATGTCCTGGTAATTCCTGTCCTCTTTCCCATCCAACATTCGTAAATCGTCTCTATCATGATACAGGTGTTTGCTTTCACATTGTTATGTATTGCCTGCCCAGTATGATAAGTCGATTCTTCACAATCACTATGCTACGAATGTCATCCGGAAATTGGTACCCGTTTGTGCAATAAAGACACAGCAGTACATATTAACAAATATACAGATTTTTATTGGAAAGAACATACTTTACACTACTTCTCCACATAATCACCAAGCAAATTTAGGCATTTATTATACCGTGTGACGAGTTTTTGTATTCCAGCGTCATAGTCCTCCGCCACCAGCGTATTGAGATACGTAGTCACACCTTCTTTAAGTTCGTCATCACTGTCAAATCTTTTTCCCACCAGAAAGGTGAGACACATTAGGAAAATTTTCACAGAGTTCATCAATTGTGACGCGCCGATCGTTCCTCACTCATTCGTCCACTGACCTCAGCAGTTCGTCTGTAATGACAGATGGTCTCCCTGAACGCTATTCGTCGTGTGTACTCCCCCCTCCCCAGGTTGAAGTTGCGACACCAGCGCCGAACAGACGACTCGTCCATCGCATTGTCTCCATACACCTCCTTTAATTGGGGATGAATTTCACAAGGTCGAACGTTTCGTTCATTAAGAAATTTAATCACGGCCCTCACTTCACAACTGGCGGGGTTCTCAATTCGTTTAATCATTATAAATGAGCACAAACATAACACAGGCACTGCTAGCATCACGCAACCTCGCACAGAGCAGGCAGACAAGCCACTGACGCGTTATGACCTTGCCCAGCGGCTTTTCGAGTCGTCAGCGCTTCAAGCGGCGCAAACGGGTATCACTTTCTGGATGGTTCTCGTAGATAGCAATATTATTCATAAGGCCATTGCGTTACCCCTACACTATCATGCCATCTAAAATTTCAAGCCGAATATTACTTTCTTTAGCCCTGATCTTTGGAACGAATCGGCTTCTTCCTGTAACGTTATTTGCAACAAAGTGCACAACAAAATTGATTTGTTCGACGGCCTAGAGAGAAATAAGTGCCCACTGATAAAAAAAAAAAACTTACAATCGAGCAATCGAGGAAAGAATGTGAAATTAAAACATATTTTGCAGTAAGTTCTCCGTGCAAGTTCAAAAGTAAGCAAATAATAATAATAATAATAATAATAATAATAATAATAATAATAATAATAATAATAATAATAATAATAACCTATATTATAAAATTGAAAGTAACTATTTGTGTGGCTCCTAATCTTTTGAACCACCCAACTGATCTCTATAAAGCTTTCAACATAGATAAGGTTCGGATCTGGGACTACTTTTGTCATTTCAGTTTGACGGTGCAACGTAGGGGCCGGTGAGAGGGAGGAACATGTAAAAAAAAAAAAACTGAAAATGAAAGTGGCTGTCTTTGTGACTTCATCACTCTTGAACCACCCGACCGATCTCAATTAAATTTTCAACACAGATCAGGTTCGGGCCTTAGATAGCATTTATCTACGATATAGCTTAGGGTTGAGGAGAGGGAGAAGTTAAAAAGTGTAAATAAAAGTTGATAACTCGCGAAACAAATGATCCATCACGATCAAATTTTCAACCTAGATGAAGTTCGAACCTGAGATGGTTTCTGTCATATCACTTGGACGTTGGAACTAAAGAGATGAAGAGGAGGAGCGACATTTAACAAAGAACGAAAAATTACTGGTATAAGTGGTGTATCTGCAATTTTTGGATTCGCTGAGATTAATAGTGACACATCTGATGCTGTTTAAACCCAAATTCAGTTCCTCTAGTGGGAGGAGGGAGAGACATATAAAAATGATCGAAATAACCAATATCAGTGTCGAATTCACAGTTTTCCGGCTCGCTGAGATCAACAATGACACTGCAGATGCCGTGCCCCACAACATAGGGATGGGAGAGGATATAAAAAACACAACGAAAATGGCCGATATCAAAGAGGGCTTTAGTAACACGAAACAGTGACTGAGTAATGGACCATATTAATATTTTTTCTCAATTTAACCCAATGAAGCGGCTAATTGATGCTAATAATAATAATAATAATAATAATAATAATAATAATAATAATAATAATAATAATAATAATAATAATAATAATAATAGACTACTATAGTGTGAATGTACACATTTATTATTATTATTATTATTATTATTATTATTATTATTATTATTATTATTATTATTATTATTATTATTCCCGTACTTTTGAACCTGCACGACGAAATTACTGAAAATATGTTTTATTTCTGTAATTTTTCCTGGATTGTGTGCATTTCCTTCATTTATTAGTGGGCACTAATTTCTCTCTAGGCCGTCGAATAAATCAATTTCGTTGTGCACTTTGATTCGTTCCAAAGATCACACCTAAAGTAAGTAATATTTGGCTTCTAATTTCAGGTGGCATGAAAGTGTTCGGATAACGCAGTGGCTTTATGCATAATACAGCTATCTAACATAGGTTCAAATCTTATTCACGTCAAAGTTAATATTTTTACAATGTGATTGTGAAGAATCGACTTATCATACTGGACAAGCATTACGTAAGAATATGAAAGCAAACACCTGTATCATGATAGAGACGATTTACGAATGTTGGTTGGGAAAGGGCAAGGGAATTCCCAGGACATTCCAAAGACATCATTGATCTGCAGTATGAACTTTTCGTGTTGTCGTTCTCAGAAAGAAACACTACACCATTTGTTAAACAAAGTTTGCACGGCGTTTGCTGTCGCAATGTTTTTGAATCGGAGTGGACCATTTACACTTCCCTATTTTGTCCCTGAAGTGAGAAATTTTGAGTGAAATCAGAATTTTTTCTGATTTTAAAATTTTTTTAGTCCCTTTGGAGCCCCGTGTAAACGTAGACATCTTAAAATCAACTGCAAAATACTATATGTGTGTACAAAATTTCAATTTTCTATCTTGAATAGTAAGGGCAGGAAAAGTATTTCATTTATCAGTAATCCCCACAGTGCCCCAGACTACCGCAAAAGATCCTGATGGCAGGTAAAAAATTTCCTGAGACATCCGTGTTTATTCTAGGATCATGGTTTGCCATCATTCTCTTGAGAATAGAACTACCTTTAAACGGTATTATTCACATGTCTCTATCATGTATCTAACTCGGGAAAATCGCGAAAAAAGAAATTTTTCATCAAAATATCCTTTTAAAATTTTGCCCCTCTGGACCCCTCTGTTTTAACGCTGAGATCTGAAAGAAATCTAATAAATACTATTCGGTGGAGTGAATATTTGTCCAAATTTCAATCTTCTAAGTGCAAAACTAAGCCTGCCATATATATATATATATATATATATATATATATATATATATATATATATATATATATATATATATATATATATATATATCCATAATACCCCAGATTCCCGTATAAAACAGGATCTTGTGTAGAAGTTTCCTTGAGACATCCCTATTTATCCTAGAATCGTGGGTCGTACATAATTCTCTTCAGAACTGGCTTTCAAACGATACCATTCACATGTCTCCATCGTGTATCTAAGGCGTGAAAATCGCGAAAAAAAAAGATATTTTGATTAAAAATATTTTTTTACCTTTTTGCCCCTATGGACCCCCAGTGTTAACGCAGAGATCACCTGAAAAAAATCTGATAAATTTTGTTCGGTGGACTGCATGTTTGTGCAAAATTTCAATCTTCTAGTTGCAAAAGGAAATCCGCCAAAAAATAAAAAAGAAATAAATATCGGCCTAGTAAAAAAATATTTTTTAAAGTTTTGACGTCATCACTTCCTATGTCTCGACGCAGAAAGGCGTGAAACCATACTTAACGTATTCTACAATGCTTCTAGGCTTGGAAAACAGAAAACCCAAAGTAAAAAGCTTTATTTGTTCTTTTTAAATCGAATAATGAAGACACTCATTTAGTAGCTAAAACATATTAACAATCCACAAGAACTGTCACTTGTTGAAACCTTCATATCGAATTATGAATGGATTTCAGGTGCTGTACTCAACAAACGAAAGTCAAGCCTGATGTGTGCAAACACAGACCAACTCATGGCAGACACGTAGACTACAACTTTCGTGCCACAACATGCACTGTGGTAGTGGTTGTCCTTATTCATCAAAGTAAAGCCCGCCATGTAACTCTTGCAGGCCGAGAATACCTTTTAATTGTTTTTATATACAGTCGTCTTTGGTTCCATACAAAACTATTTTCCTGCCAAAGAAATATTTCAGTATCATACGGAAACACAATGCAACTGCTGTGGCATACTCACTCCCTAAGGGTGAATCACGCGACAGTGTACTTATCAAAATGTGTTGGTGGCCTTGGCCTTGAAAACATTCAACTTCAGAGCTGCTCGCACATAGCTTGTGCCAAAAGGACTAGATCAGGAGAGTAATGCTCTCGGAAGTACGAACGAGAAACACAGTTCTGATTGGTTGGTGTTATCAATTTCTTGCCACATTGAATTTAAATAGAGAAATCAAATAATTGTTGTTGTCAGTCTTCGTGGCCGAGTGGGCTAGCGCTATATGCTACTAATGAAAGTCCCTTTTGGCGTGAGTTCAAGCCCGGCTCGAAGATTTTTTTTACATTTTTAAAATATTTTTATAACACTTTTTAAATTAAAATAATATGAAAATAATATTCAAAAAAGTGATTTACTTACTTTTGTGCAGATAAGTAGTAGTAGTAGTAGGAACGGGTTAGAAACCCTGCAGGGCTCGTTTTGTCCCCCTTGTACTCCATGATATAAATTTTGTGACCAACTTAAAACAACTGGCTAGGATAGCGTTTAGAACAGCTGGCTAGATTAGCGCGCGAAAAAAACGTACTTCTGGGAGCATTACTCTCCCGAGTGAGTCGTGTGCCAAACACTGCTCATGGAGTCCCTTTCCAGCACAGTAAAAGGGCGAAAAAAGAAAAGAAAAAATAAATAATACGGAAAACTGTTCCTTATGCAAAGAGCGTTTGAAAACATTTCAAAAGGTACGCTATGACTATTATCAGTTAATTGGCAACAACTGATATCACGGACAGATCCAGGAAGTTTTGAGGGGGGGGGGACAGGTCTGAAAAATAAATTTGAGACATTTCTTGATATGTGGTTGGCTAACCAAAAATGTGAACTGGAGTGCTTCATAATACGTATTTATCGCCCTTCTGGAGGCTGCATTGAGGAAAGCCATGTTGTTCAACACGAGAGAATCCAGGATTACAATAAGAAACTTTATTACCATCTTTTTATTATTGCATTATTTTATTTTATTATTATCATTATTTTTCTTAAATTAGATTATGTAGAATAAACTATTTTTAATTTAATTTCCTATTAACATAATTCATATTAACTCTTTACTAATATCCTTATTTTTATACTGCATAAGTACTGTCGCGAGGTCAGATTTAACACCATTATTTGTTTTGAAATTAAAATACTCGTATGTTAATACGTGTTACCATTGGCAGTTGATTGTGGACCGTTTACTAGTGCTATACTTTAATGGACTTAACTAGTTTTGGGGACAAAAGATATTTTCAAAATATTTTTGACTAATGGTCTTTTGGTAATAGATTATTACGAAGCGAAAGAACATACTTAAATGAAATAAAGTTTTTTGTTATCCGAAAATAAAGTATGAAAATAAACTTATTTTTATGTAAAAAAAGCATTCAATTATTAGTGCTGAGAAAATGTCACTTGTCATTCAAAAAGCTGACAATTGATGCTTTTGTGTTTGATTAGTTGCTTGGCTGCAGGCCCGTATCCACAGGGGAGCTAGGGTGCCGGGCCCCCCTAAAGTTTTATTGTTCCCCCTAACAGGGACGTAGCCAGAAATTTATTTCGGGAGGGGCGTAAAGCGTTTTGGAGGGGTTCAAATACAATTTGAGAATTATATGAAAATTTCTAAAATTGCCCCTAAAAGTAGATTACATTTTGTAAAAAGTCGGGATTTCGGGGGGCGGCTTGCACGGTAGGCTTGCAAATGAACTGCTATACTATAATGATGAACTATAATATGGTTGGATCGGCCCCCTAACTTCTACCGCCCCCTCATATTTTTGGACTGGGTACGGCTACCTACCAATACACACAATGATTAGTCTTAAGGGGCCGTCCACATATTACGTAACGCTACTTTTGACCAATTTTTATCCTCTCCCTCCCCCTTGTCACACTTCGTAATGCAAGGCTGAACCCCTCCCCCGTTCGTTACGTAACACTTTTGGATTTTTGTTTTCTCACCAATTTTCCTTATTTTGGGAGTTATTATAATAAAAACTATTTTTACTAGCAGAAATTTTATTACAAAATGCTCTTTTTCTGAATATATTTGTAGTATTTTTCACTAATAAATCAAAGTACCGGTACGTATTAGAAAATGGTAGGATGGTAATAATATTTTAACCCCATAAGATTGCTTAATTAACAGTCCTAATTCTTCAAAACTGCATACTGTCGTTTCCCAAGGAGATCACACCTATCCTTTTCGGTCAGATGATGACAACGAGGGTCACTACGAAAGTTTTGAGATACGCATTGTTGTGGCACAGTATTTGAATTCCAACAATTGCGTTCGGTAGTGGTATCCAGAGCAAAGAAGCGAAGCAGGTTTCAACGGCGTATCGCCTTCACTTGTTTGTTGATGTGAGCAGTATTCGGCTGTCTAGAATGGAGCTCGAAAGGGAACCTTTTCGGGCAATGATCCTTTACGATTTCAAAAGTGGTTTGAACGAAACACAAAGCCTTGACCGTTTGCAGGGGGCATTTGGGGTCCTTGCTAATTCCCGTGCTACAATTTTTCTGTGGTTTGGTGAATTCAGAAGAGGCCGGACATCGCTTAAAGATGGAGAGAGAGCTGAACGTCCTGCAAAAGCTGTGTGAGATGAAAACATTGCCGCTGTGGAACAAATGATTCGAGAAAATCCTTGAACAACTTTCAACGACATTGAATCTACAGTGAACATTAGATCGCCAGCAGTAACAAAAATTCTTCATGTTCATCTTCGGTTCATGAAGGTTTCATCTCGTTGGGTGCCTCACACTTTGACTGAACAGCAGAAGCGCATGCGTGTGTAATGGTGTGAAGAATGCTTGCAAGATTTGATGGAGACAATTCTCGACGCGTCTCTGACATTGTTACTGGTGATGAGACTTGGATCTATCAATTTGACTCTGAAAATAAACGCCAGTCTACAGTTTGGATCTTTCCACACGAAAATCCACCCAGGAAAGTGAAACGACCGCGAAGTGTGGGGAAGAATATGGTCGCAACTTTCTTCTCCAAATCTGGCCATGTTGCAACTGTTCCACTTGAAGAACAAAGGACTCTTACTGCTCAATGGTACACTACTGTTTGCCTAACAAAAGTGTTCCAGAAGCTTCGGGAACGGCGTCCAAGAACTGGATTGCGTGGGATCCTGCTTCATCATGACAACGCGTCCGCACACACGGTCAATATCACAATTCAGATTTTAGAAGCTAGGGAGGTCAAACTTATGTCTCATTCGCCGTATAGCCCTGACCTGGCCCCGTGTGATTTTTTTCTGTTCCCCAGGATCAAAGATCGCTTGCGTGGGAAGAGATTTTGCAGCCCTGAAGAAGCTGTAGTGGCTTACGAGAACGAACTTTCAACACTTGAAGAAAAAGGCTGGCAACACTGCTTCCAAAAGTAGCTTTCGAGGATGCAAAAGTGTGTACAGTGTAATGGTGAATACTTTGAGAAAATGTAAGTGTTAAATTGATTTTAAGTAAGTTATTTCACATCTGAAAACTTTCGTAGTGACCCTCGTACTGACAAGGAAGATGAAGGTGGAACAGGATCTGAAGAACTAACATCGATCTCTTTTTCAGGGTTCCAGGATGCTTCGTGCATTTGAAATTCGCCAGTTTCGACGATGCAAAGTTGCCTTCCTCGTCGACCACAGATTCAAAGTGGCTGCGCATGTGAAGAAGCAGGGACATCTCGTTTGTGAAAAAGCTCTCGAGCATCTTTTTTGGACTTAGGACTTCAGTTTACCTCTTTTCATATTCTTCTTGTCCTAAATCAGTGCGAGAATGCGAATAAACTCAATTTCTTCAGAAATATTCAAATTCAAAAATCAAAAATTTAGTACGAGATAATATCCGACGAATTAGGTTTTTTAATATCTTATTTTGATCTACAAATCCTGGAAAGTTCCATCGCGGAAAATATAATTTCACGAAAAAGAATTTCTTCTGTTTCCTATGCAAAACCCCTTAGAAGAATAGAGTGAGTAATGATTCAAATCAAAGGTTTCAGATAACATTCTCAGAAATAGCAATACTAGTGGGAACATGAGAGCATTTTCAGGCGGTGGTTACGATCACTAACAACTAACTCCGGAAAAGCGTGTTCTCTAAATCCAATGCTGCGATAGCCACAAAACGGAGTTTTATTGTATTGTAATACATGCAGGATTCGCCACCATTTACGCTGGTGTCTAGTGCGTCTTCGAATCTCTTCTGTATGATTCAATTTATATAGGCTATAGTTCGCAATTTTCCAAAACAATAGGAATATTTATTTATCTATATCGATATATATATATATATATATATATATATATATATATATATATATATATATATACGAGGGTTGGAACTTAAATAGTGGCAACACTGCTGTGGAGACACTATGCAATGAAATGTACTAGTGGCGCTGATAGCGCACGTTGTTAACATACCTATCTAACCTCTGAGCAAGTAGACTCGCCCGTCCCACGTGTCACCGGCAGGCTCACAAGCGAGGGAAGCGCACTCACTTGTGAGCGAGCGTTCTAACGTAAAGGTGTCACTATGTTTTCGAAACAGGAACAACGGAGTTGGATCAAGATTGAATGTGCCAGAGGTCGTACAGCACGACAGTGTCATCAAGGGCATCAAGAGGAGTGTGGGGAATCGGCATTGCCGTACAGAACAGTGGCACGGTGGGTAAAAACCTTTAACGAAGGTCGGCAAACTGTGGCGGACATGCATCGGGCAGGTCGTCCTAGCGTCTCTGAAGAAGAAGTGCAAGCTGTTGCCGCGTTAGTGAACAGTGATCGACGCCTGACGATTCGTGAGCTCGCCCACGAAACCGGATTAGGGCATTGACGGTCTGCCCTGGAGGAACGTAATGCGTTAGGATAACACACCATAAGTTTCACCACACTGGGGCTCTGACGCACTTTCGACTTTCGCGGTGACCCATAATGACGCCATTGCATTTCAGTGTTGGCTCGTAAGATCTGGCCCATGTCTCATCCAGTGTTATGATACGGCGTAAGAAAGCCTCGCCTTCGCGCTCATACCGCTCCAAGCGCGTCTGAGCAGCGTCGTAACGCATCCATTTTTGCATTTCCATCAACTCATGCGGAACCCATTGTGATGCAGTTTTGCGCATGCCCAGGCGTTCCTTCAGAATGCGAAGCACAGTCTTACGCGCTAATCCGGTTTCGTGGACGAGCTCACTAATCGTCAGGTGTGGATCACTGTCCACTGTCCACTAGCGAATTTGACACCTTTACGTTAGACCGATTGCTCACAAGTGATTTGTGCTTCCCTCGCTTGTGCGCCTGCCAGTGACGTGGGACGGGCGAGTCTATTTGCTCTGAGGTTAAGGTAGATATGTCAACAACGTGCGCTATCAGCGCCACTAGTACATTTCATTGCATAGTGTCTCCACAGCAGTGTTGCCACTATTTAAGTTCCAACCCTCGTATATATATATATATATATATATATATATATATATATATATATATATATATATATATATATATATATATATATATATATATATATATATATATATATATATGAAAGTGACTATGTTTGTAATTTAATAACTCTTAACCACCCGACCGATCTCGTTCAAATTTTCAACATAGATGAAGTTCTGACCTGGGATGTTTTTTATCATTTTACTTTGAAGGTGCAACTTGGGGGAGGGGGAATATATAAAAAATGATTGAAGATGAACGATGTTAGTTTCAAATGCATAAATTTTGGCGTTGCTGAGATAAACAGTGACTCTTTCGATGCAGTTTAAATCCAAATTCACCCCGCAACTTGGGTAAAGTGGAGGATGACATATACAAAATGTTCGAAAATGACTGATATTAGAGTCGAGACCATGGTGTTAGGGGTCGCTGAGATGAACAGTAACACTTTCGATGTCGTTTAAATTAAAATTTGGCCATGCAACTTGGGGAAGGGGAGATATATAAAAGTGATCGAATATGACCGATATTTGTGTCGAATCCATAGTTTTTGGAGTCCGTAAGTTGATGGTGACAGTTTTGGTGCCCTATACATCCAAAATGAAACGTATTCTCCCCGTATGAAAAACGGGTATTCTAGCTAATTTATAAAAAAGAAAAAAACAATAAAATTATTTGTTTAAAAGATTGCATATAAATCTGAGAATAAAAATAAAAAATACAGCAGAAAAACTGTTACGTAGCGAAGAACTAAAGCCCCTCCTCCCCCTTATCACTCTTCATAACGGAAGGCCGAACCCCCTTCCCTCCTTGCCGCGTTACGTAATATGTGGACGACCCCTAAATGTGTCTTAATCACATATCCATTAGACACAGAACAAATATAGACACTTTAGTTCTTCTACTGACAGTCAGTACATATAGTGATTTTTCTTTATTGACCCTTATGCACATTTCGGTTGCACATAGAACAAATCCAAGAACGTTTTATGTCATCAATTCGAGGACAAATAGCACATCTCCTTCTTTTAGCTGGAGAATTTGTTTGCGGACAGTCTTCATTGATGTTCCTATCAGTTAGTCGTAACAATGACTGCCGAAGCCTACGAGAAAGTGTCCCGCATTCGCCCCTTACTTTTAGGTGATCTTGAGCGAGAGTCATCGTAATACTCCTCATGAAGTCTCGTCTCTGAAGTCTTTTTGGTTCGTTGGAAAGATGGTAAAAAAAACAAGGCTATTTAAGCATGCAACGTCCAGTATTCTATAGAAAATTGCAAGAAACCACCTTCTGCAAAATCTGCCAGTTCCGAGTTCTGCACACATCTCCGTAACACTCCCCAAGAAAACCACAGAAAAAATGTAATGCAGGAAACGTATAGCGCAAGTACTATCTTGGGGAAAATTTCGACCTCAGAGGTCCGAAACTATCGAAACAACAAAGTGCATGGACACGAACAACAAGTCGCTACGAAATATCAAGATCAACTGAAAAAATGCAACCGTTAAGTTTTACGACCCACGATTATGCCGGCTAGGCTAAAGGAGGATAATGAGAAATGAATGAAATGGTGGAATGAAGAAAGTGGGACGAAATTGGAGAACCCCGAGAAAACCCACGCACACAGTGTTTATCCAGCACAAGGTTCACTTTGCGCGGGTTGGGATCAAACCCAGGACCCCATGCACCAGAGGTGAATACTCTATCACTGAGCCACCGCGGCTCCCTAGCAAGGTCAACTGAGAATAGACGACTGAAACCTCAGTGAAACAATATATATATATATGTATAATATATATTGTCCACAGCTAGAAATGTGTTTGCGGAGGTCAAATTTGATCCCCCACGATAGTAGTTACGAGTTAAGTATGTAGTGATAACTTACGAAAAAGATAAGTAAAAAGTTAGATTTCTTAATAAAAATAACTTTGTATACTGTTAGTATATATATATATATATATATATATATATATATATATATATATATATATATATACAGGGTTTGTCCGGGAAGTAATAGGACTGATTTTATTTCGCCATGACTGTACTTCGGAGCGTGCGCGCACTGACTGAATCCAGTAGAGGGCGTTCTTAGCTAACGAACGATCGGCTGGTCAGTTGTCTCCGAGCACACGGAGAGTCACGACAGGCTTTTTCGCGCTACGTGGTTCTGTGAGTGGTGCAAGCCGAAAATGCAGCGTTCGTTAGAGCAGAGGTACGCGATTAAATTCTGTGTTAAACTCGGTAAATCTGCGACAGAGACGTTTGATATGATCAAGCAGGCTTACCCAGATGATGCTTTAGCAAGAAGTGGTGTGTTTCGGTGGCACAAGGCCTTTTCGGAGGGCCGGGAAGAGGTCGCCGATGAAGACCGTGCTGAAAAACCTTCGACTTCGACAAACACCGACAACGTGACTCGTGTGCGCGAAGTTTTGAACTCAGACCGTCGACTAAGTATTCGTTTAATTTCCCAGATGTTAAATTTACCAAAAACTGTGGTTCATGAAATTGTGACGGAGCATTTGAACATGCGCAAGGTGTTCGCGAAGTTTGTCCCAAAAATGCTCACTGACGACCAGAAATTGCGAAGAGTGGAATTGTGCCAAGAAAATTTGAACATATGTGAAAGTGACCCCCAATTTTTGAAAAAACTAATCACAGGTGACGAATCGTGGATCTTTGAGTATGATCCCGAGACAAAGAGGCAATCTTCCGAGTGGCACACGCCGGCGTCTCCTCGCCCAAAAAGAGAAGAATGAGCAAATCCAAAGTGAAAACGATGCTCATTGTCTTTTTTGACATCAAAGGCTTTGTCCCATATGAATTTGTTCCTCCTGGACAAACCGTCAACGCCAAGTTTTACGTGGAAGTGCTCAAGAGACTCAAACAAAGGGTCAATCGGGTTCGACCAGACATCGGAGCTGACTGGAAGCTGCACCACGACAACGCTCCGGCTCACACCGCCTTTCTTGTGAACAGCTACCTGACCAAGGCCTGCAACCCAACGCTTCCGCAGCCGCCCTACAGCCCAGATGTCGCCTCCCGGACTTCTTTTTGATTCCTCGCCTGAAACGCCCGATGAAAGGCAAGCATTTTGAGACGACAGAGGGGATGCAAGCAGCTTGCACCGCGGCTCTCAAGGCTATTCCGGAGAATGACTTCCGTGACGCCTTCAACGCTTGGAAATCGCGCTCGCAGCGCTGCATCGATACAGAAGGAGCCTATTTTGAAAGTTTTCAAAGATTGTAACGATTGGCTCAATATATTTTTTTAAATCGACTCAGTCCTATTACTTTCCGGACAAACCTTATATATATATATATATATATATATATATATATATATATATATATATATATAACGCAGCAGCTGAAATGCGTGGAGCAGGAGGGTATGAGCAAATCGATCACCAATGGAATGAATCGATCCAGGGCACAGTAAAACTAGTTAGGCCACTGGGCATATCTCCTTCCTTCTCTTCTCTTTACATTATATCTGGAGATGTATGTTCTGACTAATAGGCTACTGTGGCAATTTTAAAAAGTAGGAGGATATACGCTATCAATGATAAACTATGACTTTTAATATATATAGGGCAATAAATCGAAAAACTCTATATTATTGTTCTGTCCCAATGCCCTGTATAGAGATCCACATATGTCTTCTCAGAGCAACATTAAACTAATCTTTTCCACAGAATATTTTTCATTCTATACTTTGATCCAGGGGTGAAAATGGAATTTTAGACCTAAGGGGAAAGTCAATAATAGATAAGGTTTGATTCAGAAAGTCGGAAGAGCAAGCGAACTTTGATGGAGAAGCGATAGAGATTGTTGCAGAACAATTAACAAAATTAATATCACCATTCAAATTTACTATTTGTTAATAATAACTACAGATGTTTCTCCTTCTTTGGCACAATCACTTCAACTTACGAAGGAGATATTATCCCCTCGTGCATACCTGATTTTCACTCTTACTTTGATCTCAGGCTTTTTGCACGTGAAACCGTATTTACCGGGTAACTTTGACGCGGGGCCATTTTGACTCGTGCATTTTTGTCGCGGAGCACTTACGCCCAGACCTTTTCCATGCTGGGCCGTAAGACTCGCGCCCTTTTGAGGTAGGGTTCTTTCGACCCAGTCTGCTTTGACGCAGGACTCTTTTAACTCGATTCCTTTTGACCCGGGCAATTTTGACGCGGGGCCATTTTGACTCGTGCATTTTTGTCGCGGAGCACTTACGCCCAGACCTTTTTCATGCTGGGCCGTAAGACTCGGGCCCTTTTGAGGCAGGGTTCTTTCGACCCAGTCTGCTTTGACGCAGGACTTTTTTAACTCGATTCCTTTTGACCCGGGCAATTTTGACGTGGGGGCCGTTTTGACTCTGGCCTTTTAGTAGCGGGGCTATTTTCACCCGTGTCCTTTAGAGGCGGGTCCTTTTGACCCAGGCTCTTTTAATGTAGGGCCCGTTTGTCGCGGGGCCCTTTCACCAAGCCCTTTTGGCGCGGGCTGTTTTGACTCGTATCCATTTGTAGCGGGGCCGTTGTGTCTCTGGCCCTTTTGTTGCCGAGATCTTTTGACTCGGAGACTTTTCTCGCGGGACCTTTTGACCAGGAGACCTTTTGAGCTGTGCTCTTTTTTACATTCGCTCAGCCGCGTAACTCTCAGCCGGTGCCTTAAGCATTCAAATCCGGCGAGGTAACATTATTGCGAATGTTTCTTTATTTTTTCTAGGCTCTCTTGACGCGGGGCTGTTTATACTCGGGCTCGTTTGACGTAGGGTTCTTTTGACTCGGTTCTTTTTGTCGCGGGACAATTTTGACCCAGGTCCTTTTCACACTTGATCGTTTTATCCCGGAAACTTTTAACTCAAGCCTTTTCGACCCGGGCCATTTTGACGTGTGGTCATTTTGACTTGGACTCTTTTTTCGCGGAGACTTTTGACCTGGACATTTCACACTGGGCTGTTTTGACCCGGGCCCTTTTCTCGCGGAGACCTTTTGACGCGGGCTGTTTTCTAGCGGGGCTGGTTTGAACCGTGCCCTTTTGAGTTGCATCCTTTTGACCCGGCCTCTTTCGAAGTAGGGAACATTTGTCGCGGGGTCTTTTGACTCGGCTCCTTTTCACGCGGGCCCGTTTCAACTCGGGGCCTTTTGTCGCTAGGCCCTTTTGACCTGCAGACTTTTTGACTTGCGCTCTTTTAACGCGGGGCCGTTTCTTCTCGGTTCCGTTTGACGTAAATAGTAACCTCTTGACTCGGGTTTTTTCTCGCGGGATCCTTTTGAGCCGGGCTCTTTTGACGCAGGGCCCTTTTAACTCAAGCCCATTTAACCTGGGCCCTTTAGACTTGGGGCCATTTTGACTCGGGTCCTTCTGTCGCGGAGACCCTTTCACACAGGTCCTTTTGACTCGGGCCCTTTTGTTGCAGAGATATTTTGAACCCGGGCCTTTTGTCGGGAGATTCTTTTATCCGAGCCCTATTGACCTGGGCTCTTTTCACGCGGAGCCCTTTTTTCTTGGGCCTGTTTGACGCAGGTCCATTTTGACTCTGGTCTTTTTGTCGCAGGCCACTTTTGACACGAGCTCTTTTGACGCGGGGCCGCTTTGGAACGTTTGTTGCAAAGAGCTTTAGACCCGAGGGGGCCTTGTAGCGGGGCCCCTTTTGGCACAGTCCGTTTGGCATAGAGCCATTTTGACTCGAGCTCTCTTAACACAAGATTCTTTTTTACTCCGGTCTCTTTGTCGCAGGACGATTTTGACCTGAACTTTTTCACGCTGTTCCGATTTGACCCGGGCCCTTTTGAGGCGGAATACTTTTGACTGGCGCTCTTTTTACGCAGGCCCCTTTTAACTCGAGCCCTTTTGACGCGGGGTCGTTTTGAGTCGTTCCCTTTTGTCGCGGATACCCTTATACCCAGACCTTTTCCACACTGGGCCGTTTTGATTCGGGTCCTTTTGAGGAGGATTCCTTTCGACCCAGGCTCTTTTGACACAGGGCCTTTTAACTTTATCCATTTTGACCCGTACAATTTTGACGCTGGGCCATTTTGACTCAGGCCTTTTCGTAGCTTCGCTCTTTTGACCCTTGCCCTTTAGAAACCGGTCCTTCTGACTCGGGCCCTTTTGTTGCGGGATCCTTTTCACTTGTGCCCTTTAGAGGCCACTCCTATGACCCGGCCTTTTCTGACCCAGGCCCGTTTGATGCGGGTCCGTTTTGCCTTGAGCTCTTATGTCGCGGGTCCTTTTGATCGTTCCTGTTTTGACTCCGGCCTTTCTGTCCTCGCCCTTTCGTCTTGCCCTTCTGACATAGAACCATATATATAAAGCAGCAGCTGAAATGCGTGGGGCAGGCGGCGGGTATGAGTAAATCGATTATTAATCGATCCCTGGCGCAGGAAAATTAGTTACGCTACTGATCATATCTCTTTCTTTCTCTTCCCTCTACATCATGTCTGGAGATGAATGTTCTGACTAATAGGCTACAGTGGCGATTTTAAAAAGTAAGACGATATATGCTATCAATTACAAATGTTATGAATTTTAACTTAATATATATAGCGCTCCCCCCTCCTGTTGGAAAAATCTTGCTGGTGTTAAGGATTATCATGTTGCTTAGTTACTGTATTATATTGTGCTATACAAACAATAAATATATCTGTGTTTTTTTAAATAAGAAGAACCTTATTTACATTTATTACGGACCTTGCTTTACGACAGCGAAACATATTCACGTTCAGCGTAATCAGTTTCCATTCTGAAATAAGGACAGTGAGACGAAAGAAATTATTGACGCATACATTTAGGACTTAGAAAAGTGTCCTGCGAACATGTCGTAGTGAATTCCTGAAGAGTGACATGCGCTAGTAGCAATTGTTAGCAGTTATTAACTGAACATAGAAGATAATAAACTGAAAAACTGAAAATACGAATCTTTTCAGAGATGACAGTGTACTGATGCTTTAAATCTGTTCCTTTACTCCTTATACATACGTTATTTCCCTAGTCAAAATAAAAACTCTTCAAAATTATTCACAATTTCTTATGCAACCATCCCTTCCTTGTAGTACTGCGCGGTCACATAAACATCACGGCGATGTAAAGGCACTTTTGGCGACGAGGATACATACCTTTCGTGTGTGTATCAAGGTCACACATACCCTGGGATAGAACCATGAACCCCTCACGTTAGAGATGACCGCTAAAATAGAAAAAAAATCTTTTTAAAGTAATTTCCGAAAAATAGAGTACACAGCCAAAAAGAGTAACAAGTAGTAATAGAACTCTATGTTAAGAATTATTCGCGACGATAAGACGTTATAAAAATGAATGAGGTGCTATATAGTCAGTGGCGTTTCGTAAAGGAAAATACACCAATAAAAATACAGTTTTATACCTACGAACTAAGGAAACAAGTCTGAACTAACGTCTTATTTCTTCTATACAATAATTAGAACATTAGATAAGTTTAATTCCTTAGTTTGTGACGATAAAATTATACAGTGGGGCCTCGATAACTCGAAGCTAAAGGGAATACATAAAAAATTGAGTTATCGAGTTTTTCGAGTAATCAAGATTGAGGCTATCATGGTAGCCACAATAAAAATTCGAGATACCGACGTTCTGCGTTCCTGATGAAAAGTGACTATATAACCTCTATAACTCGAAATTTTGTTGTCAACCTCTCTATATATAACTCGAAGTTGTGAAAGTTCCTTAAATTAAATAAGGTGATTAGTAAACATACAACACTAGACATGAGTAAAACACAATTACAGGACACATTAGCAACAATGATAGGACACAACAATGACATTTATATAAAAGCATACCCTAACGCCACAGGAAGTGCTAGGCATGTGCCATTTAGGTGTCCCAGCTACTTTTTAGATACCTGACACTTGGCACATATGATATTCACGTTCTAAGTATGTACTTCAGCTACCTATAGCTTTAGGTACTTGTTACACCTAATTGATATTTGCAATTATGTACCACAAATATAGCATTTATATACCTGGCTCAGTTTCGCACTCTAACAGTCATTTTTTTTATATCGTCACTTGGAGCATATATCTGTCATGTTCTAGGGACGTCCTTTAAGTAATCCCTAGATCCCTAATAGCACAAGATGTGCTAGGAATGCGTCATTTAAGTGTTCTAAATTCATCTCCCACATTTGATGCATTTGTTACTTCTTTTTCTAAGCGATTGTGTACTAGAAGCAAGAAACGCATCAACTTTATTAGATGGCAACTGTTGCCGATCATTTGAAAGTGAATATGGAACCATGAAATAAAGTAAATAGATACTCGTCATTTTGTTATAAAAATGCATAGCGAGTAGATTTTATCTTATCCCAAACGGTTATCGTCGAATATACGCGGTTAAAGGAGCACTCTGATTAGCCAAAATTCAAAAGACCTCAACAATTTATTCCTCTACAAGCGTCATTGTCTCCATCGCCATCGTGAACAAGTTAGTAGAACACGCGGCTAGTAATCCAAAAGTTGGTGTTTCGCGCCCAAACTAGGGTAGCCCTACATTTTTTTTACTTGTTTAAAGTGTTGTTTAGACTCACCTTAAGGGGGCAGACTACTAAATATTTTTGAAAAACTAATAATTTTTCTTTTGCCCGTTTATCGTAAGTGGAAAGAGGTAATAAAATGTAACTTACCACAATAATAGATAACGTTATTCTACACCCGAAAATACGAATCGAAAGAATTTTCAGTGTTGCCATCCATAGAAATTACAGTGTGACCAGAATTTGAATTACTCAAAAATTTAGGTTAAGGCAGCGACTAGAAAAATGAACTCAAAGGTAACTGATGACTTATCATGTTGTCTATGTTCCTTGTTTACTACTTTTTAAATAATGTTTCTATTTATTTTGTAATGACTTATTTATTTTGTAATAATTTATGTAAGGTTTATAAAATAAATAGAAATATTATTTAAAAAGTAGTAAACAACGGTACGGTATAGACAATACTTCAACTTCAAGATTCGGAATATATAATATACAAGTGTAACTGAAATACCAAATGTTTAAAAGAAAAATGTTACATATAAAAACGTAATTGAAAATTATACAATACATGTTGACATTAAACATTGCATCAATGTTCCTGAAATTGGTATTATAAATTAAGATGAAATGAAATCTTACGGTTTAACGTCCCACGATTTTGCCCTTTAGACTAAAAGAGACGGATGATTAAGGCAAGGAAATGATGATGGAAAAATAGTGAAATAAGAATGTGGAAGGAAAGTTAATTTTGAGTTTAGCGTCCCTTTCAGCAGCGAGGCTATATGAGACGTGAACCTACTGATTAACGTAAAATCCGAACCACATGAGCTCCCGCCGGAAATCTTACGCGGGTTTCCTACGCCAAAGGCGCGTACGCTAACAGCTTAGCCACGAAGGAACTCATGTGGGAGGAAACAGGAGTACCCCGAGAAACCCCATAGACACGATGATACCTACCATAAACTCACTTGGCCGGAGATCGAACCAGGGACCTTACGAATCAGATGCAAGCCTTCTACCATTGAGCCACAGTACCCCAATTAATATTGTGAAAGTGTCGTTCTGTGCATTGTATTTTTTTGCTATGCCACTAAAGAATTGTTTGGGTAAATATGAATCTTTTTGTCAAATCTAAAAGTGTCCGTTTTTTACATTTATTTTTTAAGTTTGTCATATGCTAACGCTATACAGCATATGTTTTAGTTCTAATTTCTTGATATTTTCAACAGCCAGGAGTCAACGGTCTGGGCTTGACTGTTATGACTGAGTTCCGAGTATTTTGATGAAAGTTTTGCCTCGCAACTGTGACGCAACAGTGGTCGTATTGGAGAAAACAAACTTAATAATGAGAGTGGGAAACCACTGTTGCGTTTCCCCTTTTTGAAATTGTAGCATCGAAGAATAACGAAGAAAAAAACAAACGGTCAAGCAAGCGTCTTGATCAAGGGCGCCGATTTCTCTGTAAATTTGGGGGGACTCATTCAGATGCAGAAGGTATATATATGATAATTTTAAGACAAATTGCATTCAAATTATGCCAAATATTGTATATTCATAAATACAATAGGGGGCCCACATGAACTTTGGGCCCTCCGGCCCCCCAGGTTCGGCGCCCTTGGTCTTGATTATTGTTATAAGTGCTGGTGATTCCTTATTGGCTAGTGATAGCTGCCAACGATAGAGTGGTATGTGGAATCCCGAATTGTATGTCATCCATCTTGATGATATTGTCATGTTACACAGCTTGAGTTTTATGAAATTTTCTTGGATTTGTCCAAGAATTTCGTCAGAACTTCTAACATGATATCCAGTCTGAAAATGTCATTCTGAGCCTCTTTAAGGTGGATCACAACCCGGATGTCAGTACATATTTTAGCTCACTACCTTAACTACTGCGCAATGAAACGTTACATATTATAAATATTGTACTATAATATACAATAGTACAAGCAATGTAATATACAATAGTACATTCTGTATTTGTTTCGGCTACAGCACAAGACACCGATTCATTTGTTGTGTCTCCTGATATCGAAAAATGTAACAAATAAAGGAAAATATTTGATTCGTTTTACAATGAGCACACAAGATGTCACTTGCTGTTAGATCTTACTAGAAGTGCTCCGTTTCATGAAACGGGTTTATTTGTGTGTGTAAAGTATTTTAAAGTAACAATCTTATCAGGAAATAGATATATTGTTTGACCATTTTTCGTGTTATGTTTCATATTTTATTTAAATATTAATTTGCATTTAAGGAAATAGATTTTGAGACGAAACTTGCGCAGAATGCCATAATGCGTTGTTGTCAAATTTGTACATTTACTGTACTAGTCACAATAAGAAAATCCCTGGATTCTAACGTTGCAGTTCGAGAAGAGGAATCGCGGTAAGGGTCGAAAAATAATTTCTCCAGTAAGTATCTAAGCAGTATACATGATTACTCCCTTTATTATCTGGCATCAGTAAACACTCGATACTATCTGGCAATGCTGCACTATTCAAGCAGTGTTTAGCATAGCACTGAGAACACCTAGTGATCCACCTTAAATTCTGAAATAGAAGATTTGAACTAGTTGGGAAGAGACACCAGGTTCCATTCGTGAAAAAGGTGGAGGAGGTCTTGAAGCGAGTTACCTTTTATCTGTACCTTGCTTATTCTCCTCAGATGCTTGTGTCTGGTCTCCTGTATTTGGAACGAGTTTTGGAGATCGACAAGTATCCTGGACATCGGACTTTCGAATGGATAATGTGCTTTCAACAAGCAAGGCGCTCTTTCTAGTTAAAAACTGTCTGTAGTCGCTATGAATACGTTATTCTGCGATTTATGATTGGCTGCGAAGACAAGTTTCAAAATCAACCTATAGATAGACAAAACCGTCTTTTATATATATAAAAATAGGAGGAATTGAAATATGAAAAATTCATTTCAGTTTTCTCCAGAATCCGTTCAGTTTTTGACTTAAACCGTTTTCCTTAAACCAGTTTTGGGCTTTTACTGAAATTAATGTGATTATTCACCAAAACTGGTCTCTGTTCTTGTTCTTGTAGTAGACTTATTAAATTCCAATCAAACTGACAAATGAACAAAATGTTTTTAACAGACAACCGGATAGGTTTCAAAACCGAAACCAGTTTTATAGAAAATTGAACTGGTTTTTAAGAAAAGTTATCTTTTTTTTTACAAATTTCGAAAAACAGTATCGGTTTAAAAAAAACTGAAACCCAAAACACTGTGTTTTCTGCCCACCATTAAGTTATACAAGTGAATAGGACAGTCTATAAACCGAATTCAGAAGCTCCAACGTAAAATGCGTGATTGGCCGAGCCAAGGAGAGGTTCTCCCGGACCGAACTAGGCCACCATTTTTTTTTTTTTATTCCTTAGATGATGGACTACTAGCCCATCAAATTTGGTTTTGATGCGATCAATAATGTTCGAAAAATAAAGTACCGTTAAATACACATACATGCGCGCATATACATACATACATTCACCTGGAATATGCGCTCCAACTACGTGGGTGCTCCGGGATCCAGCACCCACAGAATTTTTAGTTTGACAGAAACAAAATAAAATAATTATTTCTCACTTGCCATTGTCAAAAATAATAAGCAATTAAAATATTGAGATGGAAGTTAAAATTTCTAACCTCTAAAACATAATTGCTTGAAATGTGTCTCTGCAAAGCCAGCCAAGCAACACACTCCCCCTTCCTTGCCTGTCTCTAGTCTAATCAAAGGCAATAGAATCGAGCACAGCCCTTTATGATAGGGTTTACAAAAGATTTTAACCAAAAGGAAATCAATTAAAAAATATCGAGATTCCCCTGAAAACATATAACATGTCCCGCCATTGATATGCGCCCACATAAATTTTGGAAAGTCGGCGCCGTTGACCTAGAGTGAAACTATAAGTTTCCGTATGCTCACAACAGGACCTAAACAGTGGAAGAAATTAGTACGTTGTTCGTATTACATTTTTAATCCATATAATATCCTATTGTTTGAGATTTTAAATTGAAATATTCGAAACTACTAGAGAAATTGCTTCTTCATAAAAAATGGTCTCGGCATTGCACACCCTTGTGAACCGAAACAAAAAAATCCCTAGTCATAAAAGCAATGAATTGAGGCATTCAGAATACAAAGAATGCAAGTCTAATTTTCAAAGTTGTTAGATAAGAGACATAGGGCCTTATGCAGAGTCGTTCTGACGCGTGATTAGAACAATACTAAAGCGGTCGACAAACATATGTTGCCTGCGGTACTCAGACTTTTAGTATGACGCTAATCATTCGTCAAAACGACTCTGCATAAGGCCTATAAGAGACATAGGGCCTTATGCAGAGTCGTTCTGACGCGTGATTAGAACAATACTAAAGCGGTCGACAAACATATGTTGCCTGCAGTACTCAGACTTTTAGTATGACGCTAATCATTCGTCAAAATGACTCTGCATAAGGCCTATAAGAGACATAGGGCCTTATGCAGAGTCGTTCTGACGTGTGATTAGAGCAATACTAAAGCCGTCGACAAACATATGTTGCCTGCAGTAGTCAGACTTTTAGTATGACGCTAATCATTTGTCAAAACGACTCTGCATAAGGCCTATAATGTTTGTACGGTACATAAACACTTTTTTTTTTTTTAACATTATAAGAGTTACAATATCTGGAGGTGAATATTTAAGATGTGAAAAAAGTTTCAGACAATGACCAAAAATGGGCTTGATTCACTTGTGCATACCAATTCTGCATTCTTGTAGTAGCACGAACTCTATTATCCATTAAACTAATTTCGTAATTTCTTGAAAAGAAACATAAATTTCTTATTTGGAAAATGGACTGTGAACCAAGAAATATCTTGAGTTTCGTTTACTCTCAATGTAGATATTAAAACTAACAATCGCACGTAATATATTTTCGTTTCTACCGAGGGTGGAAAAAATGCTACAAAACTCTCTGCAGAAATCACATACACAATCCACTATAAGTATCGGTTGTTATCACAAGCCACCATAAATCAGTTACCATAACATAGTAATAAAGAGTAGAGAGAGCTTGGTGGAACGTTTGCTTCCTTTTTTTTCGCATATTTTTTTTTTGACAGATCCAAAAGCTCTGTGGTATCTTCTCGTTTCCAGCAGGAATTATGGACTCACTTTGAACTTTTCGTTGCTCGTAGAAATGGCTGGTAACAAACACGTTTTACTTTCGGAAACTTTTTTTTTAAGTGTAAACTTTAGATGATATAGATGCTACGTTGAAAGAAAGTGTGGACTTATAAGATAACCATTTATATGAAATGTTTCGATTTTCGTAATAACTTCCGTTATTGATAATACCTTCATATTTTCCTCGTCTGTCAGTAAGATGTGTATATACATACAGAGAGAGAGAGAGAGAGAGAGAGAGAGAATTTTATTTGAAATGTATTTTATTTTTATAAGGTGGAGAATATGACACGGAAAGTGTGAAAAATACTTCCTTTTAGACCTCAAAATTGCGTTATGTATGGAGAAGTCTTATCGAACGGTTATGTCCGTCCGTACGCATGTCGGCAAGTATGAGACCAAAAACCGTAAAAGATAGCGACAAATGACTTTTTGATATGGATTCAGTGTTAGACGAATAGGATTCGCCGCTTTTCTAAAGTGTCACTTCAAACCGGAAGTAGTACAAATCAAGCATTTCCGGTTTTGATCGCAATACAACAAGAAACAATAATAGATACGAAGCTATTTTTTCTGGAATTGTTTCAGCGTCCAAAGAATAGATACCTATTTCCGCCTTTTTCTCTGTACAGGGTGTTCTGGAAGTGGGAGTACCCCTAATTGGTGTTTTCTGACAGTTTTAGGTTTTACCCACATTTGTTTGGTGACATTGCTTGGCATTGCCTGGTAATATTGATTGACATTGTCTGGCAACATTCCTATCCATATTCATTTGTTTTCTGCTGTTTCCTGCTTGGTAATCAACAGAGGCTGTGCATCTTTACAAGCTCCCTTTGGCTGGCCTCCAAGAAGTCCCGATCTGACGCTCTCTGGGGTTTCATTAAGCAACAAGTAAGAAACACTTGATATCACCCAACACAAGAATTACGAGTAGCTGTGAAACACGCCTTCACCCTCGTGACTCCGGAGTATCTCCGCAAAACAACTGCGAGAACTTGGTGCAGAATTCAACTGTGTTACGACATGGATGGTGATCATCGTACATGACTCTTAAGACTTGAAGGTAACTGTGTACAGACATTCTACCATAACTAACACTATACTGTTGAAACTAAAGGGAGGGTACGCCCACTTCCAGACCACCCTGTACTAAGAACGGAAATGTAGTAGAAATGTACTTGTACTTCCGGTTTCAATATTCATCTTCATAGTGCGTAAACGGACAGAGATGAAGACTGGTATGGATTCATTGTCTCAAGAACAGGTTTTTATTTTTTATCCTACCCATTATTCAAAGAAGTAGTAATATAGTAGTCTATATAGAATTTCCGGTATTATAATTCATCGGAATAGCCACAAACGGTAGCGAAAGGCTGTTCGATATTTTTTCTTTTAAATGTAGATTCAAAGTAGCAACAATATTTTTTAAAGAGTTTAGATTACCAACTAAAATTCCGTACATCAACGAGACAAAAACATCTCAAGAAATACTTGATTGATCACTATTAATTTTGGCCAGGATGAAGATGGTAAAAAAATTGGAATCGACTTCATATATGAAGATGATATTCAAACCGGAAGTGGTAGAAATCCGCCATTTCCGGTTTTAACGTTAACCACTATAGAGCATAAACGGTAATAGAAAGCGAGAAGTATTTTTTTGGGAATCGAGTTCAGCGTTCTAAGAATAGGTACCATCTTCTTTCCTAACTTTCTATATAAACCGGAAGTCGCAGAAATCAAGCATTTCCTGTTTTAACGTTGATTGTTATACAGTGAAAATGACAATAGGTAGTAAGAAGCGGTTTCCTATAATCGATTAAGCGTCCCAAGAATATATTATTTCCTCTCCAATCTATTAAAACCGGAAGTGGCAAAAAATCAACCCCTCGCAGTTTTAACATTGTTCGCCATAAAATAGAAACGGTACTAGATAGGGAGAAACGGCCTGCAATCGAGTAATGTCTCGATAATACATTTCCATTCTTAAGTCTCTATTAAGACCGGAAATTGTAGAAATCCATTACGACTTCCGGTTTCAATATTGACCTACAAATAGCGGAAATGATAAGACATAGCGAGAAGTATTTTCTTTGAAATATATTTAGCCATGGTGGCTCAGTGTTCACCTCTGGTGCATGGAGTCGTTAGTTCGATATCAGCTCGCGCCAAGTGAGCTTTGTGGTGGACAAACACCATGTGCGTGGGTTTCCTCGGGGTTCTCCCGTTTTCTTCCACTTTCTTTATTCCACCATTTCAATCATTTCATTCATCTCCTTTAACCTAGTCAGCATAACCATGGGACGTAAAACTCAAAAATTCATTTCATTTTTTTCAAACTTCTTCTCGTGGTGTATACGTGATGCTGCTACTTATTAATCTCCACTTTTGTCTCGCTAGTAAAATCAGAATCTATAAAGATTGCTACAACTTTCAATTCTGATCCTTATACAGCAAGAACTGCAATACACCGAGTGCTTACTGAATTGCGACTATTCTTTCACAGAAGAAAGTGTGGCCAGAAGACGATCTGATTAGACAACCCCCCCGACTGGTAGTACTGCAGAGAAAGAACACACTCGAGGCTACATGTTGGCAGATAACATACTGTTATAATGGGAGATGGGCAGGATTTATTCACGTTCCAAAGGGGATAATTGTGGGTACCCGAGCAATAAGTGCGTCAATTACCCAAACAGCTCTACTTGTCAGATGCGTCCGTTCGTGTGTAGTGAAGGTGTACAAGAAGTGGGAAGAAAATTGGGTAACGGTCTCCAACAAACAGAACTTTAGGGGTGTACTGAAGTTCAAAACGTGGGGCGAGCGTTGTGTCAAACAGTTCGTGGAAACCAAACGAACCATCACTGTACGGGAATAACGTGACCAATACAATGGTGGATGCACAACACCCATATTTCATGCAACTATATGGCATACACTGACACGCATGAAGTTCCATAGCAAACGACCTACTCGTCACCCATTCCTTATGACCCGTCACCGCCGACTTTGTCGCGTTTGGACATAGGATCACGCTAACTGGACTATGTATAATTGAAAAAGGGCGTGTTGGTCCGATAAATCAGTATTTATGCTACTCCCCTCGGACGTGCATGTGCATGTGTAGCGCCAACAGCACGAAGCTATGAATCCCTCGTGCATGGTGCGTAATGTACAGGCAGGTTGGAGCGGCTGTATGATTTGGGACTGCTTCTATTGACTTGGACTGGGACCAATGGTGTGCATGGACCACAGTATGACATCCATTGCGTATCTGAAGGTGTTAGGGGATCACGAAACCCTACAATGCAAAACTTCTACGTACACGAAGATGACATTTTCCACAACGACAATGTACAGTGTCACCAAGCCAGGACTATACTTGCTTGGCTTAAGGAACATTCCAAGAAGCTGCAGCACGTGAATTGGCTCCCAACTCTCCGGATCTTATTCCTATAGAATATTTATGGGATGTTATGGAAAGAGTTCTTCGCATCATGACTCCTGCACCGACATCTGTTGGCTCATTGTGGGATGCCATCAGGGATATAAATGGTGTCAGGTCCCCATGGAAACATATCAGCAACTACAAGAATCCATGCCACGCCTTGTCCAGGCCGTCGTTTTAGCAAATGATGGACAAACAAAGTATGAGGTAGGTGGTTGCAATTTAGTGAGCACTCACTGTAGGTAGCGATATTTGTTTTCATATAAATTCAGCGTCTTAAAAATACGTTCCATTTCCGACCTTTATTCCTCTGTTCCAACTAAGTAATTATTTTACAACTTCTGGTTTTAACATTGAATTATCATAGTTTGGGAGTCAACCGTAGTTTTACAACGATAAATATAACTTAATATTTCTTTTTCTTTTCTTTGTTTATTTAATCTGCATACGTAAATTATTAGGATAACACCAATGGAAGTTTTAAAATTGTAATGTTGGCACATACGACCGTTCACACAATTTTCCTTGAAACAAAACGAATATTCAAATTCTGTTATTTATTTTATTCTTAATATATAGCTAGAACGATTATCTGGACCGAATTCATTAATGGAGTCAGTTCGTTAACATTTTCACGGGTAATGATGATTATGCTTATTACGTTTCCTACTATTGAAACAAAGAATATTATTGTAGAATGGGGGGGTCACGGTGGCTCAGTAGTAAAGCCAGGGGCGTCATTTAGGGAGGGCAGGAGGGGGCAATTGCCCCCCAAAAGAGTTTGAAAAATATATATACTTTAATCGATTGTCCACTAATATACTAGTACAAAACCGGAAAGTCTTATGTCTGTGGTTCTTTTGCCCCCGTCAAGCGGTCTAAAATGACGCTCCTGAGTAAAGCGCTTACCTCTGGTGCATGGGGTCCCTGATTTGATCCCTCAACCAAGTAAGTTCGTGATGAACAACACTGTGTCCGTAGGGTTTCTCCTGTTCCCTTCTACATTCTCATTCCACCAATTCTTCCGTCACGATTCACTTGTCTTAATCATCCGTCTTCCTTGCATAAAGGACATAATGTACGACTTTAAAACTGAAAGAAAGAATAGCAGAATGCTAGAAGTTATACATTACGCCGTTAGGTGGCACCAAACATCCTCCATAACTTGACATCTACTGGACGAAACTGAAACTTCTAAGTGTGATCGTTTTTACTGTCCTTAACAGAGTTTATTATTTCTTATCATTATCTTACTTTGAAAGTGGAATGAAATGATATATGCTCGAGACAACAGCTTGTCGGTTTGTCATAATTAAATATTTTATTCTAAAGCAACAGACTGTTGATTCATTCTACATCTATGCACATCCGGATATAAATTTTAGTACATTGTGATTTGGAGTTATTATGATAAGACTATAAGAATATGTCAAGCATGATATTCTCAAATTATTTGACAATCAAATACTAATTAGTTTGGTAATCTGTCTTGTTTTAAAAACTAAATTATGTACTGCAATTTTGAAATCAAGCGTTACCACTTGAAGAAAAAATGGAATAGGAGAATTGCTTGTGATGCCAATATCAGATGTAGTCGGGAAGCGTTTTGGTTTGGTTGGTCAAGGGGAAGGGCGCTAAGGCGAAAATGAAATGAAATCTTAAAGTTTTACGTCCCACGGTTATGCCGGTTAGGCTAAAGGAGACGGTGATGATGAGAGATGAGTGAAATGGTGGAATGAAGAAAGTGGGAGGAAACGGGAGAACCCCGAGAAAACGCACGAGCACGGTGTTTGTCCACCACAAACTCCACACGGCGCGAGCTGGGATCGAACCAGGGACCCCAAGCACCGGAGGTGAACGCTCTACCACTGAGCCACCACGCCCCCGGCGCTAAGACGAGTTCTTGCCCAGGGCGAACAACTAATCTAGTAGCGTCGCTGATCCCACGATTATTCTCCGAGGCTAAGAGAGACGGCGATGATAATGATGATAATGAATGAAGTAGTGGAATAAAGAAACAGAAGAAACCACACACACAATGTTTGTCCACCACAAAGTTCATTTGGCACGAGCAGGAGTCGAACCAGGTACCCCACGCACCAGAGGTTGTCATACTTCGAGTCTCTGAAATAAAGTTTCAACATATCGTCTTTAGTGCATAGTCTTGCCTCATTAGCTCGTGGAAAGAAAAAAATGTGGATCGTTATTTGGAGGAGGGGATTTCATTTTGCAGGTTGTGAGGATCTCCACTTCGACCGTGTATTTTTTTAAATAAATAAATTAAATGTGTTTCAAGTGATATAGCGTTGTGGTTTGAGTAAAAGAAAGAAATTTCCGTCCGTGAATGATGTGTATTTTCTTTTTGCATCTCTAATGAAACCACCATTGTTGGATCATGCATCCATCTCTTTTCGTTTTTCTTTTTTTCTTATTTCTTTTTTCTTTCTTTTTTTTTGCGTATAAATATAGAAATACACCCACAACAACACACTAACAATACACTTCAGATAATAAGGAAGTTGGCCAGCATCCGGCCTTCTCGCCTTCCTAATATTGAACGTAACAGATGCTACTGTTTTTAACCACTTTTTTTTTTCTTCCTTTGCTTTTGCGTCACATAAGTGGGGAAAAGCAATTACTAAAGAATATTATGTTTTTATCTTACATTTCAAATGCTATAACTTTTTATACAAAGTAGCTATCTCCTTTCTGAATGACCAGTTCGTGATTCATATTCTTTGTAGGCCGCAGTACCTCTGTGATTGAGCGCTTACGGTTTCTGGTTCGACTTCAACTCGCACCAGGAGAGCTATGTGGTGAACAAATATCGTGTGCGTGGAGTTTTTTCAGAGTTCTCCTGTTTACTTTCTTTATTACACTACTTTGATCATTATCACAATCACCGTCTTTCACAGACTCGGAGTTTGATTGTAGGACGTTAAACAATGTAATAGTAATAATAATAATAATAATAATAATAATAATAATAATAATAATAATAATAATAATAATAATAGTATTATTAATAATAATAATAAATTGCATTTGTGTGTGTGTGATCCTATGATTTCAGGTAAACATATAAAACTTTTAAAGTTGTTAAGTATCGTGAGGAAATTGCGGCATCAGTTAAATTAGGAGGTATTTTTTTTTAACTGATTATGACGAACCTTCCAATCCTTATTTTAATATTAAATCCTTATTACTTTATTCCTACGTTACACTAAATTTTAATATTATATTGTTGTTATAACAGAATTTTGCCTCATCGCCAATTTTATCCTTGAATTGAAACCGGAAATGATGTAAATCTACTACAACTTTCGGTTCTAGTATTGGTTCCCATAGACCGGAAACAGTAATTGGAGACGACAAACAGTTTTTCTTTATATAGATTCAGGATTACAAGGACAAGTTTAATTTCAGCTCTCATTTTTCTACTGAAACCAGAAATAGAAAAAAAAAAGTAACAACACGTCCTGGTTTCGGTATTAATTCCTATGTAGTAATAATTGTAAGAAATAGCGAGAAACTGTTTAAAATGGGGCCTTAGCTAGTGGCGGATCTAGCCTAGGGCCGAGAGGGGATAGGCCCCCCAGTTTGTAAGCAACAAAAAAAAAATAATGGAAACTTTTATTTATATATTTTTGAAAGTTTATGTAGTAAGCACGTTGCCTTTTATTTTTTATTTGAAACTTTTTAAAACATTAGATATAATTTCAGTTGCAGCTTTTCTGTTATGCAATGTGTAAAATAATACGTGAGGTCCATAATGTTAACGTCAAACCTAGCCATAACACTCATTGGGAGAGAGTTACGTTGGAAACTTCTGCACGATCCATGAAAAATTGTAAACTCATAATATCATAACCTGGATTCTGGCTGGCACCCCTAGTTTTTAGTTTCTAGATCCGCCATTGGCCTTAACTTTCGGAGAACTGGTTATAGCTCTGACTTTATCAGTCTATTACAGCTGGAAGTTATAGATCGACTGTTCCCGGTTTCAGTATCGAAATCGTGTAGTTTTAAAGCCTATTGTGGTTTGACAAACTGTAACGAAACTCAGTATTGTTATGTCTTTAAGAAGGTATTGTCTGGGTAACAGATATACCAGAACATAAAAGAACTATTTGGACTTCGGTCGGGAATGAAGATAATTGAGTTTGGTTTACAATCCTTGAAGTCTTCCATCAGGAATCTACTTACTTAAGAACTTCACTCACAACTTCTGACCAATGAAATGCACCTTATAGCCACCCCTCCATTTAAAAGTCAAAACACCCTTTGTAAAGCCTGCAACAAGTTGGATTCCATTTATCAACAACTCTTGTAACTTGCTTCCCTTAACAATGTTTATTTTATGCACTGGTCAGACTAGTTTTTTTTTTTTTTTTAACCCAGATATATCTAACAAAAACAAAATGATAATTTGATTAGGTGCACGTCGTTATATATTAACAGCCACAATATATTCCTTTCGTACACACGTGATTGTTTACTTTGGTGGTCTGGTCTCGTTTCATTCTTGTCTGACTGTCCCTTCTACATTTTATCTGTTTGTTTGTTGGTATTAACTTTGTATTACGTCTACTGAGTTTTCCTTGTTCGGCTTTTAGCTGAAGAAAATACAAACTTCTTCTATGCGTAGAGTACTTACTTTGGTATTCATCTTATGCTTCGTAATGAGCCCACGTTAATGGGTCAAATTACATTTCTTTTTCTAAGTGTTCATCTTTTGTAATTTTTCACCACTTCTTTCCCTCAGTCCTCTCTGAGTGTTCACAGCAGGCCCGTAGCCAGCCAAAAAATTTAGGGGGGGCCCGGTAGAAGTTAGGGGGGCCGACCCAATGTTATACATCATCACCATATTATAGTTCATTTGCAAGCCTACTGTGAAATTTTATAGGGTCCAGCCAAAGTTTAGGGGGGCCGGCCCCCTTGCCCCCCGTGGATACGGGCCTGGTTCACAGGGAATTAAAAGAGCAACATTTTGCTATATAACAATTTTCCAAATATTGAGGTAACACCAGGACCGGCCCTATGCAATTTGCTGCCCCGTGCAATGGTGTCATTTGTCGCCCCTCCCTTTCTCCAGAAAGAACAAATCTTAAAAGCCACGATTTTAAGTATGCTACCCCGCATCATGAACAACGAAGGGAGGTAAAGAACACTACAAAAAGAATTTCCTTGTGTCTTTTTGACAAAGGAAAATAATAATCTATTAAATTAATGAAAGATAAAACAAACACACCTGCAGAGGAAAGATGGTAATCCTTTTTATAGAATTCAATATCGAGCTTCAATCTCAATATATCAGTTTGCAATTCCAGTACAACTAGCTCTTATCTTTATTTCTTGATTTTCCTTCTACATCTGTTAAAAATTTAAAAAAGGAAAAAAAGAAACTCGTTTCCACCTTCAATGATAAGGAACTTCCAACTTGTTTGTGACAAAGACAAGACTAGTTTTCATATCAAAACTCTGATAACTAAATGGAACAGGTAGGCTATTTGCTACTGTTCGAAAATTCAGCTCTTGTATTTGACAACAATCAAATAACCCGTGCTGGGATTTGTTTGACTATTCGCTTTAGCACTGACCTTAAACTAATGACATTGAAACATGATTTATGAATGTAGTATTCAAATAGGTCAGCTTAGTAAATTTAAGTGCCATCATCATGAAGTCTGTTTACAAGAAATATTTATTTTAAATAATATAGTTATGACCAGGGGTAAAAGTGAGGGCGACGTGGGGAACGCCCCACCTCCAAAAGATATGTACGGCGTCCCTCCAGTTCCTAAAAAATTACAATGAACAAAGATATGCAGGAGCACGGCGTAACGTCATGCCGGTACCTGCCGTCCCTCTTGCTTTTCAGATCCCCTTTGACCCCTGGTTATGTCATATTTTGCCGCCCCTGAAAATTTGCCGTTCGTTCAAATGCACGTGTTGCATATATTGTACAGCCGGCCCTGGTAACACGTGTTGAATTTGAACAAAAGAAAATTCATGATATGTAACCAAAGTTATATTTTAGGCCTGGAAGAAATAAGAAACTTATTTTGAAGTGCCTACAGAGATCAACAGAGGCTACAAAGTCATTACAATCATTCTTAACGCGATGTCTAGATCTATAATTCGATTACCGTAAGTACCTAACTCCTTTCATTTTATTCGTCATTTGCATTCTGGCCAGGCCTGGTAGCCAGGCCCGTAGCCAGCCGAAAAATGTAGGGGATCCGGCTGAATTAGAGGGGGCCCGATCCAACCATATTATAGATCATCACCATATTATAGTTACATTTGCAACATACTGTGAAAATTTTAGGGGGGCCAGCAAAAATTTACGAAGGGCCCGGCTCCCCCTAGACCCCCGGATACGGGCCTACTGGTAACTATGTGATGACCAGAGGGTCGGATTCAGTTCTCACTGAGACCATCTTCAGACTTCGGTAAAGCTATTAGTTGTTTGTTTGGATAAATATGTGTTCAAAAATAAACAATCAGGAATTTGCAGTTTATTTTACTGCAAGCAAAAAAAAAAAAAAAAAAAAAAAAAAAAAAAAAACGATTCGGTTGTGGAATGAAATAGAGAACCCAATTTAAACTTTTGGTATTTCCGGGCCATCCTAGAAAAGACAGGGCTTGTCAACCGTCCGGTATGGTTAAAGCAGAACTTATAATTCGTTTTGATATCGACCTGTCGTGCACGGAATTTGCTGAAGAGCTGAAAGCGAGGAAAATTTACTGAACTTATCAAAACTGCTAAAGGTCAACAAAAGTACATTTTCAAGAGCACAATTTAGCATTGCTTCATCCTCAGCTTCATCCTCCAATTAAATAATGGATCCAGATCCAGTAAAAATATGTAGGCACTGTGAGACATCACCAGCCCCAGCGGAGCTGGTAAGACTTCTATTTGAAGTATATTTTGTGTATGCCTTAAATATATTACCAATTATATTTGGTTTTCTGTTTTAAATACGAGTATTATTGATGGTAGACTATAAAAATTACGTGTGCCGGCTCAACCAAAAATTCGAATAAGTAAATTTTAATAAATGCTTCAAAAGTAACTAAAGTAATTAAATTTCAACTCCGAATCGCTCAATTTTATGTAAAATAAGTACTTTCAGGTTGCTTATATTTTTGACGATCGATGATGTCACAATATTAAGAGTAGCTATACGTACTCCAGGAGGGTGTCTGGTATTTCTGTTTTCAAAAGTTGGCAACCCTAAAGAAAGATGAAGAAGGAGCTTTTTTTTTTTTTTTTGTTAACTTTACCACTATGTTATAATCAGGGGCGGATCCAGGACGGGCTTCTGGGAGGGGGGGTTGTAATACTGATACTTAGAGCTACTTTTAAGAGCTCCAAACTCTAGGATAGGTTTTATTTATACATATAAAATAAGAAAGTTTCATTTTCTGCTGGATCAGCCCCTGGTTATAATGAAGACTTCTGTGCTTATTGACTTGACAAGGATTATCTAGATCACTGAAGAAGAATGGATTTATTCATTTCTTGTCTTGAAACATTCAAGTATTTTGTCGGAAGCAGTACTTCTTTTATTATATTAAGGTGGCTGCTTAGGTATTTTTTTTTCATTTTCTTTTTGCTTTTTCTTTTTTTCTTTCTTTTCTTTACATGAAAGTTACGGATGGTTTTATCTTCTGCGGGCAGATATGCTTCATATTTACTTGATTCGTTTTTTAAAATCAATCTTTTCAATTTTCAGAAGCTGTGAAAATCACATTAAACTGCGCTTATTGTTCAAAGCCCTTCAAATATTAATATTTCTATATAACTTAGAAACTATGGAAACTCGAAAAGCCGAACTCAAGTTAGATCCACAAAAAAGATTATTTCTTCCTGCACCCTGAACCTACACCTGTCTTAATGGTCTGACTACAGGCCTCTTTGATTCATGCTCAATGGATGAGTGGAGGACGACGTATTTCTGCCTATTCCTTCGGCATTATTTTGCTTTCAGTGCTTTCAAATACATGAGCTACACAGGCCCGTATCCACGGGGGGCTAGGGGGCCAGGCCTCCCTAAACTCTGCCTGGTCCCTAACAAAGTTTCACGGTAGGCTTGCAAATGAACTCTAATATGGTGATGAAGTATAATATGATTGGGTCGCCCCCCCCTAAATTTTTGGACTGGCTACGGTCCTGAAGCTACATATACAACTTATAATGGTTAGGTTTTGTATTTAGTTATAAATATTATATTGAAAGAGAAAAACGCCAATTTTGCTTAAAATTTCAAAGAATGAATTTTAAAGAGCAAATGCATCAAATATATGGAGAATAAGGAAAGTATTTACATGGAAATAAAATGAAACACACAACAACCTATGCTATTCTAACCTAGTAGCTATATCGTTAACAACTGAAAATGTAAGTTATGAAATATTGCACTTTGGTTGAGAGCAGAAATAAGGAAATTTACTTCACTGATCCCTACAATCGAAGGATTTTTTTTTTTTTTATGAGGAAACGAATGAAAATAGACTTGTGTGTGTGTGTGTGTGTTTCTAAGATGTTTTCTTTTTTCATTGAGTATCTGATGAAGATAATGATAAGTTGTCGAAACTTTTAATGAATAAGTGTATTAAGCTCTGGTCAGAAAGTGTTAGTTATTCGAGAAAACACACGCATCACACACTGGTCTAGCAGACACATTTTTCTGAGGTTTGTGGCAGTAATTATTTTGAGAGTTTATTACAACCACAAACATTGTGGAATATAATACAATATCCTATAACCATCTAATATGACAATAAACAAGTCGCTTTGTAATTTTCCTTTTTTATATTTATAATGTTTCTATTGCAAATCAAGTCACGAAACCACTGGAAAGCATTTGTCATCTATATGTTTGAACATTATCCAATGAATCAAGTTTTTTCACTTGGAATTTAGAAAATAAAGAATACTCAAGAGCACACAAAACTATTATTTTTAATTATAAAATATATGTAAATCAATCACACATACAGAGGTACATTGTGGGAAAAGTTGGAACACGTATACTTCCTGAGGTTTTTTAAATCATATATTTATAAATAACAAGCAGGCATAGAACTTGAAACATATGTGCAAAGAACAAACATTTAAGCACATATGCTGCAGACCAATATTTTGTGATTTATTTGAGTTCGTACCACATGAACAAAATAGCAACTCGTAAATAATAATAACAAAAAACAAAATCACATGATGAAAAGAATTCTATGGGCCACAAAATTGAAAAAAAAAAAAAAAAAACACGATAGGTAGAAACATTATAGAAAAGTAAATAAAATGTACGGATGTCCACACAAGTGACTGAATTGGTTAGTAGTAGATAAAATCTTCCAAGAGAGGTTGTGTGTTCGTTCATTTATACCGTACGTTCAGTCTTGGTCGAAGTGGAAGAAACCTGGCCGCAAACTCCTCTTGTAAAACCATATAGAACATCAATGCAATTGTTCTAGAAAATTATGCTAGAAATCCTATTTTGGCTAGATAAAAGTTAATCAACTATATTGAAAACTGAACTGTTTAAAACTCACGAAGTTTCCTCGAAATGTGTTCCAGAGCATTTTATAATTTTCAAAGAGTTTGGTTTACCAATCAGAACTTCTTTATATATTTTCCCCGTATATTTGTCCGCGAGACTAGAGAATGTCCAGGTGACAAGAGTATGTGCGGGATATAAGAGTATGTCCGGAAGACATATTTACGGGATACAAGATTATGCACGGGAGACAAGTGTATGTTCGAAATGAAATGAAATCTTAAGTTTTACGTCCCACGGTTATGCCTGCTAGGCTAAAGGAGACGGTGATTATGAGAAATGAATGAAATGGTGGAATGAAGAAAGTGGGAGGAAACGGGAGAACCACACACATGGTGTTTGTCCACCACAAAGTTCACTTGGCGGAAGCTGGGATCGAACCCGGGATCCCAAGCACCAGAGGTGAACGCTCTACCACTGAACACCGCGGTCCTAAGAGTATGTTCGAAAGACAAGAGTATGTCTGGGAGAGAAGATTATGTCCGAGAAACAGGAATATTTCCGAGAGACAAAAGTATGTCCGAGAGACAAGACTATGTCCGGAAGATAAGAGTATGTCTAGAAGACAAGAAATGAAATGACATCTTTAAGTTTTACGTCCGACGTTCATGCCGGTTAGGCTAATGGAGCCGGTGATTGTGAGAAATGAATGAAATGAAGAAAGTGGGAGGAAACGAGAGAACCCCAAGAAAACCCACAAGCACGGAGTTTGTCCACCACTAAGTTCATACGGCGCGAGCTGGGATCGAACCAGAAACCCTAAGCACCGGAAGTGAGCGCTCCACCACTGAGCCTCCGCACCCCCTTTCGGGAGACAAGAGTAAGTCCGAGATACACGATTATGTCCGGGAGAGAAGAGTATTTCAGCCAGAGGAGATGAACTAGATGGATCATCACAATTTTGGGCAGGATGTAGAGACTAAAGTTCGGAAACGAGTTTATTTATGGAAGTAACCCATCCACCGGAAATGCTAGAAATCAACTATTTCCGGTTTTAACGTTGATTCTATCGAACAAAAGCCGGTAATAGATTGCTGGTAGTGGATGCAATCAATTATGCTTCCGAAGAATATACATAAGAAGAAGAATATTCAATCTCCACTTAAATTCCTCTACTAAAGTGGGAAGTGATAGAAATTTACTACCATTTCCGAATTCAATATTAATTGAGAGAAAATCAGCTATACAAACCAAATTTCTTCACGTGGAGTACATGTGGTATTCCTACTTGTTTCAAATTAAATAGTTTATTCATTTATTTATTTTCTAATTTAATATTCAACATAAAATGCTAATTTAATATCCAACATAATATAAAATACAATATCCAACCTTTTAATTTTGAGAAAATTTCCATTATGACTGATTTTACGGATTTTATGTAATGTCATATACTAGAATGATACAAATCTCTTGAAATATACGTATGAGTACCCCATTCTTGAAACTCCACCGAACCGTTTAGATTTTATGTGAGACTTTCAGTTTTAAGAATATGCTATTTAGTGAGCTACAGTAAATGTCACTTAACGCCATATACCAAATGCCACTTCACAGATTACAACCAAACTACACTGATACCTCATTCACCAAATTCCATTTAGTAGTGTAGATTCTATACGGGAATTTTTGTTCTAACGGTATAGCTTTTAGCATACCATGTTGAGTGTATCTGACATTATAAGCCAAGTGTGGAGCAGGCCCGTATCCACGGGGGGCTAGGGTGGCCCGGACACTCCCTATACTTTCACTGACCCCCTAAAATTTTCACGGTAGGCTTGGAAATGAACTATAATATGGTTGGGTCGGGCCCCCCTAACTTCTACCGGCCCCCTCTACATTTTTGGGCTGGCTACGGGCAGGGCCGGATTTAGCATTTTGGCGCCCCTAGGCCCAATAATTTTTCCGCCCCCTAGTCTGGTTAAAGTTACTTTCCTAAAAACCTTTATTAAAAAATTATATCAGGCCTATATCTATGTTAATTGCTTAAACACCACTCCACGATGCAATTTTATCATTGCAAGTTTTTTTAGGAATTTACTTGGTTCTGAGCTTAACAAAATACCGTTAATGTATTAACAAAAGATTGGTGAACTTTACCAACAATTATTTGTTCCAATGAGCTTCAAAATCAGAATGCTTTATTACCCTGATTTTTTAATCAATTCAAAAAATATGTTAAGTTATGGCTATTTAGTTTTAACTTTTTTCTCTCGGCCGTGCGCCCCCTGGGAGCTTGCGCCCATAAGCCCGGGCCTATTGGGAAATCCGGCCCTGGCTACGGGCTTGGTGTGGAGATAATTCTTTGTGAGAATTGACAATTAGGTCAGCAACCATTTGGAGTTTTTAAATATTTTATCGCATGTTAAAAATGTTTTGTATATCAATAAAAATGACACACGGTTAGTGTCATAAATTACTGATTAGGTTGAACATTTTAAAAGAAATTCATATATATAACTCACAAGAAGTTTCACGTAAAAAAAAAAAAAAACATCTGGCAACATTCCCATGTGTCTGACGTTACTTCTAATCAATGCAATTAGTTCACCATCTTGCCGTCTGGAGAAACAGACGAGATGCGTAATAAATAGTATTTTTTATTTAAAGAAAAACACTATCCAAGGGCGTTAAAACTCGGAAATTCCCTTTGCGTACGCCACTGCTCACAAGCCTTGCCTACTCTCATTTTGAAGCTTACGTTGTGTGACGATTGTCAGTTATCCTAATTGTTTCAGGTTATGTAGCTACCCTAAATATAATATAGTGTCCGAGACAAAATGCCCTAATTTGAAACACTTATACTGAACCTAACAAACAACCCAGACAAACTAGCTAGATGTTAGATTGTAGATTAGTAGTGGAAATTTATATAATGTTTATCAAATTCATTTTTATTTATCTTTGTTTCATTTTTATTTTAGGTGCTGAAAACCGAAGAAGTTGAAATTTAAAGAAAAATGGCAACGAATGCTGAAAAAGCACAAATCTTGTGGTAGTATCCAGAAGTAAGGTCCATTATTTTCTTGCTGAGCACCACAGAAATCCTCCCAATGCCAAGAGAAACAAGGTGTGAAAAACAACGTTTCTAGAAACAGGATCTATTGCCAAGAGGCATGGTAGTGGTCCATCAAGAACGTCAAAGGAGATTGTTAATCGCATTTCAGATATGTTTGCAAAAAGTCCTAAGAAATCCATTCCTGTGGCGTCACATGAGCTTGATGTCCCAAAGTAATCTATCCACGATGTGCTACACAAGCGCCTAAAGCATTATACATATCAGATGCAGTTATTACGTGAGATGAAACCTGACGATAAACTCAAACGTGCAACATTTGCTGAAGACATTCTTCAGGGCACCGACATAGACAACAACTTTTCGGCCAATATTATGTTTTCTGATGAGGCGACATTTTACCTCAGTGGAAAGGTCAACAGACACAAAGTCCGAATCTGGGGTAGTGAACATACTCGAGAGACCATAGAGTATTAACGGAACAGCTCAAAGGTCAACGTTTGCTGTGGCTTAATGGATGATGAAATTATTGGATTATTTTTCTCCGCACAGACAATTATCACAGATCACACATATCTTGATATGCTAGTTAATTTTGTAGTCCCTCAGATAAGACATCGAATCCCACACCTACTCTTCCATCAGGATGGAGCACCTCCACACTGGCATGTGGAAATTAGTAACGCATTGAGTGACGAATTCCCACAAAAATAGATTGAGAGAGGTGATCCAATCTTATGGCTGCCACAGTCGTTTGACATTACTCCCTTGGATTTCTTACTGTAAGGATATGTTAAGGACAGGTTGTAATCTACCAAAAGAACAATCCCGGAACAACTTCGTGAGAGAATTAAAGCAACAATTGAGACAGTTATGCCTAAGATTCTAAAGGATACCTGGAAAGAAATCGAGTATCGATTAGATATCCTCCGTGCCACTCGTGGGACTCATATAGAAATAGTGTGATTAACCAAACAAAACTTCAAAATTTGTATATCCATTGTTGTTTGAATCTTCTTTATGTATCGAATACATGTTGTATTACAGACATTTCAAATTATGGCGTTTCGTTTCGGACACCTTGCATAACCGGTAGACGTTAACCGCTGGAGAATGTCTGCTGCTATCTAACGACGAGATGCGTAACTTTCACTACATTTGTTTCAACAGTGGAAAATAGGATATGAATAGCTATCCTTGAAGCCGCCGTTACCAAGGGCGACGATTTCTCTGTAAATTTGGGGGGCCCGTTTAGATGTAGAAGGTATATATATGAAGATTTGAAGACAAATTGCGCTCAAATTATGCCAAATATTGTATACTCATAAATACAATAGGGGGCCCACATGAGCTTTGGTGAGCCCTGGCCCCCTCGGTCCCCCAAGGATCGGAGCCCTTGGCCGTTATCTGTGAAGATAGGAACGGATTGGCTCTATTAATGAGCTCGACAGCAATAATCACTCTGACTATTGATTACAAAAAAAAAAAAAAAAAAAAAAAGATTTTTAAAAATTTCCTTTAGTTCAAGAATTATCGTTTGAAGTATTGGACTGACGAACAAACAAACAACTTTACAATCTTATAAGTCCCATGTGCGTAACCCTAATAATTAGTTAATAATATAAGGTAATTAATTTGAGTATTTCCTTAATCTGTACTCACCGGTTGTCCACTTGTTGAAAAATGTATCGATGATTTCACTATACACTGCCTGGACTAACTAATTGGTTATTGTTGTCGGAGTTCCTTTTTATATTCTAATATATTCATGCCACTAGTTTCGGTTATCAACGGGGTGGATCGTAAATAAGATGGATTCTTATGAGAATTCACCTCTCTTCGTGTAGACATTTACTTTTTAATTCTTTCCTTATTAACCTTTGCTTCTCTCAAGACAAGAAGTTGTCCAACGACTCATTCATTCATATTACGGACTAATTTTTTTCACTTTCTTATCACCAAAGGCAAAACAGGTTTTTCTTCACGGAAGGCCACCTTTCAAAGCTGAATCCCCACCCTCTCCCAACCTTTTAAACAAAGGGACAAGGTTTCGTATTTGAACTAAAGCAAAGCATACATGTAAAAATCTACTTTTAAGCATTATTCGTCTTTATTAGTGTTTCTCAGCCTGGGAGACACGAATGGAATTTATGGCAATCACAAGCAGAGATGAAAAAGGTAAATGTAATTAGGATCCAATAGCGGAAAGGTATAGTTTTAAAGATTATTTTTTTAATTCTTATTTTGATAGACATATATTTATGTGGACACTTATTGTCAAATACAGCAAATCGTATTAAGTAAAAATTAAGATACTAAACAATCGTTTAAAAAACGATTGGAACAAAGGAGCAATGAAAGTGGTGAAAGCCTGTACGAAGTTCATTCGGAAAGTAAGTTTCGTTTGGTAATTAAAAAAAAAAAAAAAAAAAAAGAGTACAGATGAAGATGGCAATGTATTGCACAAAATTCGATAACACTAACACTACTCCACATGGCTCCCATAATTTTCCAGCCAATTTTCATAGCGTGGTGTAAGTTTATATATTCCTAGCTCAATGGGGCGTATTTAGGGGGGGCTTCCGGGCTTAAGCCCCCCCGAAATCTTACTTACTATAGTAAGGTATATGAAATATCTTGCAGAATTTTCACATTTTCAGGTAAAGCCCCCCCCCCCCGAAAGTTAGCAAAGCCCTCCCCGAAACAAAATCGTAAATACACCACTGCCTAGCTCATAGAATGTTGTCGCCTGTGTTTTCAACCATATCGTAACATGGTAACATCGTTGTTGAAACGCTTACTCCCAAGGAAAGACTTCAGATGCAGAAAGAGATGGAAGTCGTCAGGAGCGAAATCGGGACTGAACGGAGGCTGGGCAAAAACGTCCCACCCAAAGTTTTCAAGGAGTTGACGGTCACATTCGCAGTGGCTGATTGGGCGTTGTCGTGAATGAAAACCAATCTTTTTGAGAGCATTCATCTGCGCTTGTTCTGTATTGCAAGGCACAGTTTCTTAAGCGTCTCGCTATTAACATCTTTATTGATTCTTGCACCTTGTGGTAAAAATTCAATCAGTAAAATGCCTTGTCTGTCCGAAATCACTATGCACATGACTTTTCGGGGTGTCAAGAATTGCTTTGGTTTAACCTTTGTTGGAGACGAAGTGTGCCTCCATTCCATGAATTGCCGTTTCGTTTCAGGAGTGTCATAAGCAACCCAAGTTTCATCCCCGGTGACTATCTGCGATAAAAAGTTCTCACCATCATCATGATAACGTGTCAGAAAATCAAATGCGCTGCCCATCCGTTATTTTTTGTGTTCTTCAGTAAGAAGTTTAGGCATCCAACGTGTGCAAAGTTTACGAAAACCCAGTTTTTCAATCTCGTAAAGTACATACTGTTCGTGAAATTTGTGGAAATTCAAGACTAAGAGTATTAATCGTAAACCTACGGTTGTTCTTAATCCTTTCTTCGACTGCACTCGCCAGTTCATCAGAAACCATAGATGGACGCCCAAATCGTTCTCCGTCATGCATTTGATAACGCCCTTCCTTAAATTGTCGGACCCATCTTCTCACCATTGAATCACTCATTTCATTTACTCCGTAAGCCTCGTAGATTTCTCGATGAAAGTCACTTGGTTTTACATTCTTCGCATTCAGAAAACGAATCACGGATCTAATTTCACAAACGGCGGGATTTTTTTATTAACACTGCTATTATAAACAATCAGTACGAACGACACACAATACAGAGCGTTCTTAAAATGGAGTCATTTCGTTCTGGTTGGATCAATAGTACCTAGTGCGCATGAACGGAACTGCGATCGTAGCGCTGCCTTGGAGAAAAATCGAAACGGAACTAATTTTACGAACTTCCTATCGTACAATGGAAACGTAACAAAAATTGTGTATTATGGTACAATTCAAAGTGATGGCTACATACATTACAACCGAAATCGATAAGCACCAATAACCAAGAAGCTTATTGCAAAAAAGCAAATTACTCACAGCTTTTGCAATAAGCACTCACCAACTACTTCTATAAAAATTGTTGCGGAAGTACCACAGGATTCTGAAACTTGGATATTTGATTAGGGCACATGTTAGTTCCGTAGTGAAGTCCTAACCCGACTAGGATAGGTCCCATAGGGTTCGACCTATGGATCTTGAAAATTCATTTTTTCATGTTTTCGTCAGCCTATAACTCCGAAAGGAAGCATTTATGAACCCAGGTTGGTCTATACTTTTTGTCTTATCTTGGTGTCAGGAATCACCTCCCAAACGTTTTATATATTTTATCGTTTTATATCGTTTTATATTATCGTTTTATATATTTTAAGCTTCAAATATATATATATATATATATATATATATATATATATATATATTTTGAAGCTTAAAATATATAAAACGATAATCATGCCTGTTGTTCTATATTGCTGCGAAACATGGTCACTTACTCTGAGGGAAGAACATAGACTGAAAGTATTTGAGAACAAGATCCTGAGACAAACATTCGGACCCAAGAGGAACGGGAATGGGGAATGGCGGAAACTTCATAATGGGAAACTACATAATTTATATGGTTCACCCAACATTGTTAGGGTCGTCAAGTCTAGGAGGCTTAGGTGGGCGGGTCATGTAGCTAGAATGGAAAAAAGTAGAAACGCTTTCAAAGTCTTGACTGGAAGACCAATCGGAAAACGACCATTAGAAAGACCTAGGCGCAGATGGGGGTACAATATCTGATATTAAGATGGATCTCGCAGAGATAGGAATACAAAGTAGAAACTGGATGGAGTTAGCTAAGGATAGAAGTCAGTGGAGAGCTTTTGTGAACGCGGCGTTGAACCTCCGGGTTCAATAGGCCATAGAGTTATTTAGTTAGAGTTATATATATAACCAGTGGCGTGTAATACTGTTTCCGTTCGGGAAACAGGTCATAAATAGTAATACATCCTTGGGCATTGTCAAACTCAGAGTAATATTAGCATGCATTTAACATAGGAAACATCATGTTTATGGGTTTTCTCGAGTTACTTCAGTTTCCTTCCCCATTATCTTTTTACGAATGCTTTTTATAATCGTCCGTCTTTTTTAGTCTAAATGACATAAACGTGGTACGTTAAAGACTAAGTTTCATTTTACACATGCTCTGCCAATACTGAGGCTGAACGATTTCCAGTAACACTTATGAATTATGGAAATCATTTTTCCATCTGCAACAGTGTTCAAAGTTGCTACTGTGTGTTCCTGTTTCGCAGAATCCTGTTTCGAAAAAGGGGTTTAAACTATTTTTTCACGCTCGGCGTTGCCATGTCTAGAAGAACAGAAAAATAATCCAATGCATGTGTTCCTGTTTCGCAGAATGAGAGATTTTATTTTTTTACATAAGTTTGTAGAAAGCCTGTTTTGCGCCAAAAATACACCGATGTTTGTATTACATGTTGAGAAATTAATTCCATCGTAATATAGCAATCACATACAAATTATAAGTAACAAACAAATTATTTCATACATTATTGAGAAAGTTAAAATGACTGGTATATCAGCACACCGTAAAACGAAAGGGAATTTCTGTAAATTGAAAGGAGCAAAAAGATAGGTAGGGATAGAACATTTAAAATTCGTCCACGTCTATTTTCATAGTTATATACATTGTGCGGAAAGTATTTCGGACATGTTTCCACTCCTCTTCTGCTTCTTGTAAAGAAAAGATCAGTCATTGTACAGACCCATGCTTCAGCAAATAAAAAAAAAAAAAAATACCTGAAGATTGTTGCTTCCACTTTCCTGCACAAGAGTCTATGACTGACATTGAACAAGCGACAATAAACGCTACAACAGAAACATTCCAGAAAGCGACATTACGCATTTGTTTGTTTCATTTTATTCAATCTACCTAGTCATATCATACATACTGACACAAGTTTTGAGGTAGGGTGTACATCTAATTTTTAAGGTCGCAATCACTCGCCTGTGCAAGAGAGTGGAGTGGGTCATTGTGAGTTGAGCTGTCATAGAGAAAGTGTGTTCGTGAAAATGTAGCTATGGAGTGGGGCAATTACAAAAATCGTGTGGCAGGAAGAGCACTTCATAAATTGTGTCAATCAGCCCCCGTGATATTCACAACATTTAAAAAGCTGAGTATTAGCAAATCTTTCGTATATAGGACCATCAAGCGATTCACGGAGACTGGCACATTTGACGATCGCCCAAGGCAAAGCCGCTCACGCAGCGTAAGAACCAAAAAAATCTAATATAAAGAAAATAAAGAGTTTGTTTGTGTGTGTGTGTGTATGTATGTCTGTGTACGTCCTTGGGTACCAGACGAGTTTACCGACAGTTACCAAAATTTGGTCGCAGGTACCTTAGTCCAGGCCCCAGCTCAAGACGAAGCATTTTTATCAAAATCCAACCAGGGATTGGCAGAACTTTTAGAAAATGTGCCGCTCGCAGATAGACAACGTACCTGGTTTCAGCACGACGATGCCTCTGCGCATTTGACCGGAAAACCAGGGTCGTACTCAACAACATTTTAGGCGAACACTGGATTGGCAGGGGTGGGCCTCGTCCGTGGCCATCTCAGTCACCCGTCCTCACACCGGTATTTCTTTTTTGTGGAGAGAAATGAAACGCTTGTGTAGGACACTCCCGTGGAAAGTGTTGAGGACCTCGTTGCTCGCATCAATGCCGCTGCTGGGACCATTAGTAACCATGGATTTGCGCCTGCCAGACAAGCTGTGCTTCCCCGATGTCATCTTTGTATTGATGTCAATGGCGAACACTTCCAACAATGTTTATGAATATTACAGTGTTTATGAGGCTTTCTCCGCACTTCATAGTCTCTTTAAGTGCATGGTACAAGTTACAAGTAGTACAGCTCCTGAAGCTTATTGTTCATTGTTCTCTAATTGTTAATTGTTCTGAGTGTCCCCTTTCTTCAGGTGATTTCTTTCGGATGCTGTTCTAGCGGTAGTGGGACCTGTGCCGATTTGTTTTATTTATTCTTCTGGAATATGCAGTGTACGAATGTGCGGCTTTATTTTAATATATTTTGAGTGCATAATATTGTCCCAGAAGAAGTGGGACGTGCTAACATGTTGTTACTTTCAAGTTGTATCAGAATTTGAACCAGAAGAATTTAGAGAGTTATTTCCCATGTTTCGAGTGTGGGACAATGCTCCAGACGAAGGGGGTCATGGATTAAATTGTATTCTATTTAGATTTTATATACAATACTGGTAACCTACAATACATCATATTTAGTATAACTCGTTCCTGTGTCAACTTAATGGCTGCTATTAAAATTCAGCAGTGGTCGAATTGGTAATACATTACTATCGGTTACCTCAAATGTACGTAATAGAGATTATTTTTTGAATGTTGACACCAAGGCATGAAATTGGTATACTCATTTCTTATCATTTTAATGACGGAATCCAAAAGGCATAAAAATTTACTGCACAATCAGTCCAAAGCAATATAACTCATTAAGTAAAACTTTACATAGTGAAACATTCCTTAGATTTGCTTCCAGTTTGCAACGTCTTCATCTGAATTAAGGACAAACATGGTCGCGAAATGCAATAATAGCAAAGAAACTTTATTTTCAAATACAAGAAATTACTGTTTATTTGTTACCGTTAACTTTTATGAAAATAACTTCAATTCTATGAGTTGGCTTTCGCCTACCATCTATGAACAAAATATTTCGATTACTGCAGGGGTGCCCACAAGGGGGGCTATGACGCAAACTGCGTCATTGAAATATTTGGGGGGGTTAAAAATCTATATAAATATGTTTGAGGGGGTGTAAAAATTAATCGAAAAGATTTTTTTTCATGGAAGAACACCTACGGATAGACAATTGAGGGGGGGTGCGTCATGGAGTTGAGGGGGGGTGGGCACCACTGATTACTGCAATAGAAAAACCCTCTGATTCCAACTACAAATAGAAATATGCAGTACTTCACAAATTTTTGTGACCAATCAGAAACTCTTATTTATGTATGACACTAAAACAAACACATGATAAGCGTTTGTACGGAAAACAAAAATTTATGTGCGTACTGGTTTACTTTTGGCTCACCACCAAAAAGAATTGTTGAAAAATTGTAATTCTTTCACTGATTTCCTTCTTATTCTTCCCTAAAATTTCCACTGGGCGATATGAAAATATCACGCTTGGCATAGATAAAATTCAAGGGAATCAGAAGAAATAATTCTTGAAAATTAACAAATCTTTCACGATTTACGTTATAAATATGGCTTCTGAATGTGTGGCATAGGAACTCCAGTACAAAAAAACACAAACTAACCTGGGATAGAGGGCCACTAAAAAGCACGAATGCTATCTCACCGAGACGGAAGGGCGAAGCTGGTGGGATACGTCCGAAGGGATCAAGCGCGTTAACGATGGTGGTATGCGTGTAAGCAGTGCTAGTGAAAAGATGTGGTTTTGGCAATGATACTAGTTTCAATAGTCCTTATCATGGTTTCATATTAGTAACGCTGCACTTGTAAATATAAAATACAGGTTCTGTATAGGCCTACTGTATAGAAATATACCGCCGGTGGAAAATATCATTTAATACAGTCGTCTTTCATTTTAAAAAAATGAAATGAAATCTTTGAGTTTTACGTCCCACGTTTATGCCTGTCAGGCTAAGGGAGACGGTGATTATGAGAAATGAATGAAATGGTGGAATGAAGAAAGTGCGAGGAAACGGCAGAACTCCGAGAAAACCCACGCACACGGTGTTTGTCCACCCCAAAGTTCAGTTGGCGGGGCTGGGATTGAACCCGAGACCCCAAGCACCAGAGGTGAACGCCTACCACTGAGCCACCGTGGCTCCAGTCGTCTTTCATATGCATTCACTCATCTTATCCGTCATAAAGCACTTGTAATGATTTTACACTTGTAACCCCTACACCTGTAAACCTAAACTACAGCTGCATTAACTTTGTATTTAATTATGTCTCCTGCAGAAATGTCTTCCTTTAAAACTTTTTTGCATGCAAACAGGCACGTAGCCAAGGGGGGGGGGGTCCGGGGGGGCCGGACCCCCCTCCCCTTCGAGACCAGAAATGAAAAAATTAAGGAAGGATAAAACAAAATGAAATAACATAAAGAAGGATCAGCGTTAAAAATTAAAAAGAAAACTACAGGAAGCTTTTGCTTACTCTTTCTTATGAGGAGATTTGTATTACTTGCAATATGGTGGCGAGGTAAGCGAGGTATTTTGGAAGAGTCAGGGACTTCGAAATTTCAAGAAAAGTTATGGAATTCTCAGAATTCCTGCCATTAGTCAGGGAGATTTCAAGCTTTCGAAAGCATAAGTGCCGTTGTGTAACAGCGTGGACATTTTTAATCATAACTTTTCGTCATCGCATCCTTGCAGTATCAAACATGTTATTTCAAGGACAATTTTCTGTTGCTCCTTTAACCTGTCATTTGGAACCGACAGTAGTTGACGGAATACTAAAAACAAAAAATTATGTTGAAAGAAAGTTCTGTTAGCATTTGATTGAACAGAGAAAGGAACGCACATATTGTAAAACTAGTTGAATATACACATGCTTCGCACAGGGGCTGTATTTGGAAGTCAACGCCTGTGGGAGTATCACCATTGATTTCAGCGACCGCGAAAACAATGGATTTAATAATAATATCGGTCATTTTGGGCTATTTTTCATGTCTCGGTATCCATCTCCCGCTGACTCCCGGCCCGCATACTTGCAAGTCATCGCTAATGGAAGTGTCACCATTGATTTCAGCGACCGCGAAAACTATGGATTTGACACTAATATCGGTCATTTTGGATTACTTTTATATGTCTTGGTATCTCACCCCCCCCCCCTCCGGTGACCCCCAGCCCGGAGCCGAATAGCGTGAATTTGGAAGTTAATGCGACTGGAGTTTCACCATTGATTTCAGCGACCGCGAAAATATGAATTTGACACTAATAGCTCAAGTAGTAGAGCATTGGTTTCGCGTTCAGGAGGTCGTGGCTTCGAATCCCGCTGCCTACCATCCTGACTGAGGTTTTCCAGGGTTTCCCTCAGTCCTACTAGTCAAATGCCGGGATGGCACCTACTAAACAGGCCCTGGCCGATTTCTTCCCAAATCCTTTCCATTGTTAATGTTGTTGGATATTCAATGTAAAATGGCCTTTGAGCTGTATCTGGTGATTGTTAAATAAATAAATATCGGTCATTTTCTACTACTTTTACATGTCCCGGTAAATGCCTCCTGAGACCCCCCTGGTTCGAATTTCGACAAAAACGTTTAACTCTGGTCTGGAGCCTGGACCAAGGTATTCGTGACTAAAATTTGGTAACTCTCGGTCAATTTGTCTGGTTCCCAAGCCGGTTCCGGTAAACATCCTCCTGAGACCCCACTGTTTCGAAATTTGAAAAAAAAAACTCTTCGTCTAGATCTGGGACCTGGGCCAAGGCACACCTGACCAAAATTTGGTAACTTTCGGTCCACTCGTCTGGTCCCAAGGGCGCACAGACAGACAGACAAAACACACAAACAAACTCTTTATTTTATTTAAAATATATTAGAAGATAGTTTACAAGACAGTATTCAGTATGTACTTTTTATAATAATTGAGGTCATAACGAAAGGAAAATTGTTATATTTGAATAAACAGGAGAAGGACGTAAATATTGCAAAATCTTTTTCAATACTTTTTTTCTATTATTTTGCTCGAAATTTCTTTGTAGTTTGTTATTAAAATACTTGCCAACATATCCTCATTTTATTGTCCTAACAAACCAATATATGATGATAGTAAAGTAGTTTAGATTGATCGAGCTCCTGGGCCTTCAGAATTTAATGTCAACCCCCCCCCCCTTCCGTTACGAAATCCTGGCTAAACGAACCAATATATGTTCCAGTAAAATAGTTTAGAGTGATCGAGCCCCTTTTGTGATGACCACAGTATTTCATGTCACGGACCCCCCCCCCCTTCACGAAATCCTGGCTACGTGCCTGATGCAAAGTATTGAGTTTTATAAGTAAATCTTCCAAAATGTAGTGCGCCAAAACTATACCAACACTGATAAGTGTCCTTAATCTTCCGGCTTGCTAAAATGTCTATTCGGGTAGAACATAATTCTTACAGACTTTAATCACTCAAATATACTGTATAGTCGTTAAATAAATAAGTTAGCTTTGCAAATTACATCAAGAGTGGAAAATATTCCCAACCCTGTTCACATGAGTAAACTTCTTCGAGAGACTTGCTGCTTTGACGTGAGGTCTGTAAGCAAGCGACTCCTGTCAAACAAATCCAGTGTCTGCTGAAAAGCAATCTTCTTTTCGATATTATGCTTAGTGCTCTCAAACAGAGAGGAAAAAGAATACTTGAATTTGTTTTTTGAGGAAAACAAGAAAAATAATTCATGCATAGTAGCTCACAAATGCCGGATTACTTATTATAATTAATTTAGATAATGAATTACTCATGATCTACTCACAAGTAATTAAGGTGTGAACAGTGAAAGGTGATATTGGATATTGAGGACTGCATTATTGGCCTAACACAATGAAATGAAATGGGAATTTTAACATCGCACTATTATATCCTGAAAGCCAAAGGAAACAGATGAGTAAAGAAAATGAAGAATGAAAGAAACCGAGGAATGGAGTGGAAGGAAGTAAAGAACTTAGAAACGAACGGACACGATGCTGTTCAACGCAAACTTACATGGCATTGCCTGGAATCGAACCTATGACTTTGAAACGAGAGGTGAGCGTTCTATCATTGAGCCACCATGCTTCAGTTATAACAGGGAAAGGCGTTTGCAATTCCAACGTCAATTGGTTGATTTGTGAGTTGATTTGGAGTTTCGTCTCCTTTTCAGCGCCAAGGCTATTTAAGATATGGACCTACATCTTAAAGTGGGATCCGAACCACATAAGCTCCCACCAGGAATCGATCACGGGTCTTTCGCGCCGAAGATGAGTACGCTAATTATATAGTTACGAGGGAATTGTCCATGATCGCGACGTAAACTTCGTAATTTTTCTAGTATTGTTCACGAAATGAGATTTCAGACTCTCTCGCCTCGTAAATTATCATGAAAATTCTATTTCGTTTCCAGAAAAGTTTACCTATGGTCGTCTTGTCTCGTTTCCTTGGCAAAACTACTTTATGCACACAATAACACACACAACCATAAATAGCATGTATATGAGTTTTCAATATTATGGCGTTACAGTCACTCGTCATACATTTCAATTAAAGGACAGGTCCCACACCTCTTTCTCCCTTTCCTATTCATTTCTTCCTTTTCCCTTCCCTGGATTGTATGCTCGCTGAGACACGTCATCCCTCAAACTTGACAGGCTTTAAGGTCATAGGTGCTGGTAATGCCCTATAAAAATTTATAGATAAATAAATAAGTCATCCACTGCATTTGGCTGGAACGTTAACTGCTACACCATCATGCTGAAGAGGAAAATTACGTTGTAGGTCTTAAATACTGATAACAGCAAAGTAAATAAAACTTATACAAGATATTTTGAAGTTTAGATTGGTTTGAAATTTTGTTATGTTAGTAGAGCAAACATGTAAAATAAAATGGATAAGGTATGCACCATCGCTACGAAAGACCCAAGTTGGATTGTCGGTGGAAGCTCATATGGCTCGAATCCCACGTTGAGCTGTAGATCAATGTCTTATATAGCCTCGGTGCTGAACGGAACGCTGGGCCTATGGTCACAGTGAATCCGGCTTTCACCGATTTTTTAGTCTGACATACGCTGACGACATCGGTGAAATAAACAAATGCATTGAGAGAAGTGTACGTGGTCAGACTGGCGCCAACATGGTCTGGCGACTACGGCCGACTTCTACCGACTACCGATCGGAAACAAATTATTTTGTTTTTGTCGTCAGACTACGCCAGACTAGCGGGTGGTTTACAACTCATCGCAAGTATTGAGACTCCCATTTACATGTTACAACAAGCTGTTCTTTTGCTGATATACATTTTCGAAAATTATTTTGCTTCTCTATGCGTCCTCGGATCTTTTGTAGGATGTGCCTAAATGTATCCTGTTCCATTTTGAAGTACTGAAAAAAAAAAAAAACTTCTATGGCAGCTCCACCAACTTTTGAAATAGCGTGTGAAACTCGCCATATTTCTCTCTTTCTTAAAAAATAGTACAATATATTCGTTCCTATCTTCCTCTAAAAGTAATATTTTTAACACAGGAGTTTCTAATAGCAGCAATTTCTCGTCCATACTATATCCCACAAGAAGACAGACTGACGACGGATCGGTTGCAGTGTGACCAAGCAGTCGGCAGACGCGGTCGGCCGTAATCGCCAGAGTGAAAAATCGGATGCACTGACCGTAGGCTAAACTTCAAATCAACCAACTAACCATATAAAATAGAACCTACAGGTTAACGAGCAATGGATACTAAGATTTCTCATTGCAGCAGCCGTTATCGAAACAAGAATCTACAATGCTCGAATTGGTCCAGTATGGCACACTGGTAGTAAACCAAGATGCCAATAATTATATCAGCTGTAAAAAGAAATTACAAATAAATCTAAGCTATACAATGTTGAAGTATACCTAAGATAGATGTATGCATACAAGTAAAACGATACAATTTGTTTCCATTTCGACCACTGAAGAACTCGTTTGAGTGGGCTTTTACTGTACTACCAAACTTCATCCTATTAATCTTGACACATTTACTAAGTAAGAAAAGATGGAGGAATGTTCCCTTATATTTTAGAAGTAACATGAGTCCGTATAATTGGCATGTGGAAATGTGGCCGTCGTGCTTTGGATATTGCTATTACGGTTAATAGAACCAAAGCGTAAGTTCGATATTGGATCCGACGAGAAGAAGAAGAGGGCGAAGAAATGCTACAGAACCACCTTAGAGAAAGACAATGCACTCATCTCTGCTAGTCGGAAAAATCCCTTTCAGTCTGCTTCCACTTTTGAACAAGACTTGTGTTTGCCGATATCAGCAGTTACAGTAAAGAGATGATTATATAAAGTGGGAGTCCATTACAGAATTTCTGGCCAGAAAGAAGAAATGATTGTAGAACATCGTGCCTCGAGAATATCATTTTCGTTGCGGCGTCTGCCAGCTACGAAAGAGTTCTAGGATACTGTGATTTGGACAGTCGAGAAGTGTTCTCTTCCGCACAATTGCAGTCGTTATTCACCAGACCATATTTTAAAGAGGACAAGAAGTGGATAGCGTTGCTTTCTGGGGTTGGATATCAGCAGCAGGAGTTGAAGAATTGGTAGGCATATCGCCTAGAATGTATTCGAGGGAAAATGTGGGAATATTAGAACGATATATGTTATCAACCGTCAGGACCATATATCCGGAAGACGACATACCTATCATTAATAACGTCCAAAATAACAATATAGTTCATACTTCGAAAATAACTAAACAGTGGTTCCAGAGAATTTTCTTTCTTCAATTGGTCATCTAAGTCCCCGGATTTTAACCCCGTCGAAAATATATGGTCATTAATGGTGCAGGATTGGGAACTGAGACGAGAGAATGCCTTGTAGCTATTCGTCACTAATTGATCCCATGCCCCGTTGAATCAATGCGGTGATAGATAATCATGGTGCGTGGTCACGCTATTAGGTCTAAAATTATAACAAGATTTTTATGTTTATTGAAGAGTGTTTTGTTCAAGACTAATGTTAGTTTGAAGATATGAAGTGTTCACGAGCAGAAGAAAAAATATTTACGTTCTAAGCATTTGGAATTGCCAAGACAGACTGACATATTTTATTTTGTTCTTTTTATTTAATTTTTGTTCATTTTTCTTTCTTTTGTATGGGAATTAACAATTCTCTTTATTTATTTTTCTATGGAAACTACAAAAAAAAAAAAAAAAAATCTGAACAATTTGGAAACACTCAACGCCAAGGCGTAGGTAAATGCGCTATTTTATTTCGTTATCTTAGTAAAATATGAAATATATTTTTCTTTCTTTCTTATGTATGAGAATTAACATTTCCCTTTGTTCTTCTACGGAAGTAAGACAAGCTTTTCAGAATAGTTGTAGGTTTTCAAACAGTTAATGCAAAGGAGTATATAGACTATTTTATTTTATTCTCCCCATGAAACAAGCATATCTTTTTTTTTTCTTTCTTCACGGTGGCCCTTAAGATACTTATCTAGTCGATCGCCAGTAGTTCACCTAGAGAGAAAACGTTGCACAGCAAACAGGTGGATTCAACACGTGTCCCAACACAATCAATAGGGTGTAGTTAAATTTACATCAAAGTTGCACCATCCGATTGTGACGTAATGTCACGTGGTAATAGTGACGGATCCAGGGGGCGATCGGGGCGATTGCCCCCCTCCCCAGAAGAGGAAACTTTTATTTTATATATAAATAAAACCAATCCCAGAGTTTGGAGCTCTTGAAAGTAGCTCTAAGTAGCAGTATTACAACCCACTGCCACCCCCAGAAGTCCGTCCTGGATCCACCACTGCATGGTAGTTAGTCCATTTTGCACACACAACTCTATTGATTAAGACGTAAAACTCAAAGATTTCATTTCATTTCATTTTTTTCTATTGATTAAAAAAGTGATTTACGTACGTTACGAAACCTGGCTGAGTGAGCTTTAGCGAGCGAAGGGGGTTAGAAGCTCCGCAGGGTGAGTTTGATTCCATCTTTGCCTCCGTGATAATACCACGTGACATTGCATCACGCTCGGGTGGTGCAACTTTGATGTAAATCTAACCTCACCCGTACCAATATACGAGGAAAGTCAAAAACTAAAGGGACTTTTGCAATTTCTCGCACTAGGGTTTGGTAACATTCCTACTATCCAGTGCTGAATTAGTGCCGTCTGTAACACATCTATGCAATGCGTCATTCTTATTCCCGCGTTAGTTGTTGGAGAGTAGAAGACCGTTAAACATGGCAGCTCTATTATCGATCTGCACCAAGGAGGAAATGAGAGCAATGATTTGCTTTTTGCTTGCGAAAGTTGTTATACCTGCGGAAAATATTAATTAAATGCAAGTGTAGTATGGTGACAGCTGCTTGTGGCGAAAGAAGATCTACGAATGGATAGAACTTTTCAAACAGTGAAGAACTTCTTTATGTGACGAGGAAAGATTGGACAGGCCATCGACGTCAACGACTGAAGACAGTTTGAAAGTCATTGAGGGTATGGTGATAGAAAAGAGACGAATCACAATGGACAAAATCACCAATATTTTACATATCAATCATGGTTCAGCGCAATCCATCTTACACGACAGGCTATATTTTCGGCCACATTCTGCCAAACGGACGGCCGATACAATAAAGAAGTTGGTATGCGAATAACTGGAACTCCACCATACAGTCCAGACCTGGCTCCAGGCGATTCTTATATGTTTGAACCATTGAAGGAAGGGCTCAGGTGAAGATTTGCAACCGATGAAAAAGTCATTGATGTGGTGCAAAATTGGTTATAGGTCCAACCGAAAACTTTTTTTTTGGGGGGGGGGAATAAAAAAAAACTTGTGAAACGTTGGGAAAAGTGTAGAAGATTATGTGCAGGAAGATTATGTCGAAAAATAATGTATATTTCAGTTTTCTATCATTAGAATAAATGTACCTTTTCTGTAAAGTCCTTTTAGTTTCTGACTTCCTTTCATATACGAGGCCTCGTATATATTCGCTCGGTGCATGTTGACAGGGGCATAAATACGAAGCGGCTGCACTGCTTAATATCCAGGGGCCCATTTTTGAACAAATGCAATTTTATTTTCAAGAAACTTTCCTGTTATGAAAATAGAGCAAAGATTTGCCTATGCATAAGTTATTTTTATGATAGACCTATCTATTTTGTTACAATTTTGTCAAGTTGAGCTAAGGGCGGCAAACACATCTTGGCTTAGGAGCGGCATCCGGCTCTACAACAGACCACCTCTTGAAAACATCACTGCCTTGCTGTGTCCTGCGATATTATCACTTGATACTTGATTTTATACTTTAAAATGGTGTTTGGTAAAATGGTGCAATGTGCTGTCAGGCTCGGTGTGCATACAGTAAATGGATCATCATCTTGTAAAAGTGAATTCTGGTGATAAAGATGTAAACACGGATCTCAATATACAATCGAGTGCTTGAGGGAGAAATCATGCTTTCTGTGCAGCGGTTCGAAGGTGCTACTCGAAGTTCATATTCTTGTCTGACAAGGGGCGTATGCGAAACGTGACAGCTAGATATTTATGAAAACTAGTGCCCTGCCTAATCGTGGATCGCTAATTATCGTGGTGGTATTCACTCGGTGCGGAAATGCCTTGTTTACCCACTACGTATAATACATACACCAAGCAGTGACCGGGAGAGGCTGTGCCGAGTTATACCTCAAAATTGCCGGAAAAACGTAGAAAATGAAAAATGTATAAAGGTAATCTGATACCTACTGGAGGGGAACACGCGACCAAGAACACGGCAGTAGTGTCACCCAAGCAGTGTTGCCATTCCAACACAACATTATAGCTTTTCAAGTAGAACGTATATTATTGTATGGCATTAAAACAATTGGCGTAAAACGTGAAAGAAAACAAGCAGAAAGTAGGTTATGAATGTTGTCAAATAAGGGAGATATGAGATTCTGAAGTCGAAGACGGCTTATGGGGTCCGTATGATGAAATGAACAAATGTATAACAAGAGTGCAGAAGGACCAAATGTACAGTAGGGAGTAAACCACAACATGCGCCGCATCCAGTGATTAACGGGCTTGATAAGTCATGTCAAGTGTGCGACTAGGGCTAGACATGTACGTATTTTGCCATACTGTCTGAGGCTTTTCTGTTGTATATATTTGTGTATTATATTAAAATATTTTGCACCTGTATATTACTGGTAACCTGAATGCAGTGTGTTTTATCTTCATCGTTGTGTTTTCTATACTCTCGACTGACACAGTTCATTAATTTTTTGCGAATCGATTCTGACGTACTTTTTTGTCACAGATTTCTTACCTTTCTTGCCACAGTTTTTCTGTATTCTTTTCAGGCGCTACGCCTTTTTTTCCTGTGATTTGGAAGGCATGCAGGATTTTATACAGTGTTGCAACCCCAAGACAGTTCATTTTGTACCTCTCGGGAACGATTATAGATATCGATTCCACACAAACGCCATTGTAGTTGCTGCGCTAGAAGAAGACTTGTTCTTCACATTTCTGCATTATGTCACATGGGACTTCTGTCTACGGCTAGTCTAACATGTGCCCTTTTTGAGTGAATCCTGTATCATGCCCAATAGTCACTGGATGCTGTAGTTAACTCTCCACTGTCCTTCTGCAGTCTTCTTCTTGTTGTACATTGTTCATTTCTCTGTACTAACCATATAATTTCTCAACTTTAGAGCCTCATAACTCCTTTATTTGGCAACAATGATAACCCACTTTTTGTTTATTTTCTTTCACGATTTATGCCAATTATTTTAATGTCGTAAAATGATATACGTTCTATCTGAAAACCTATAAATTTGTATTGGGATGGCAACATTGTGTGACAGTACTACCGTGTTCTTGATCACGCGTCCCGCTTCCGTAGGTATCAGCTTAATTGCATACATTTTTCATTTTCTGCCTTTTTTCTGGCGTTTTTGAGGTATAACTCGGCACAGCCTACCCGGTCACTGCTTGGTATATGTATTATACGTAGCGGGTAAACAAGGCAAGGCAAGAGAGTAAACAATGCGAGTGACTATCACTACGATGATTAGCGACCCACAATTAGTCAGGGTACCAATTTTCATAAATATCTAGCTGTCACGGCTCGCATACGTTTCTTGTGAGTAAATTCTTAGGTAAGTTTAGGTTGACTCCATATTGAAGTTACCATTAGTTTTCATTTAACGTCATGTTAATTGACGACTGAAACGTTTTTCTGCTGAAGTGGACCATCAGATTTTTCTTTGCTTTTATTTTTATGTGACTTTTTTTTTATCCAGGTTTATGTTTCGTTGAGATACCTCAGCAGCTAAAAAATGAAATCTTTGTTTTACGTCCCACGGTTATGCCGGTTAGGCTAAAGGAGACGGTGATGATGAGAGATGAGTGAAATGGTGGAATGAAGAAAGTGGGAGGAAACGGGAGAACCCCGAGAAAACCCACGACCACGGTGTTTGTCCACCACAAAGTCCACACGGCGCGAGCTGGAATCGAACCAGGGACCCCAAGCACCGGAGGTGAACGCTCTACCACTGAGCCACCGCGCCCCCACCTCAGCAGCTAAATTCACATCTCTGTGCTAAACAAAGATGGCAATGACATCAGAAAAAGTTGCTAGAAACATGTTTAATGAGCTCAAATTTATAATGAACATTACTTGGAATAGAATCCGAAATCACATAATTTAGGAATTTGAACTTTAATAAATCCTGTCATTTCTATCCAGATTCTTATAAGAAATGAAGAGCTTTGAGCTACAGTTCGTAAAATATAGCCTCCAGAAACATCATATATATCGTACTAGAACTATTCCAGAAAACTTTTTAACTTTATTAGTTTCTAAATTGGGATTGTTACAGGTTAATTAACGACTGGGAGGTTATATAGTAGTAAGTCAAAATACTGGTAACTAACTGTGAATAAAATGAAAGATATTCCCAGCAGGAAATTGTCTCCCTTGAAATCAACATTGGATGAGAAGATGAGAAAAGTGATGGAGGACGAGTGGAAGAGAAAAAATAAAACAAGAATTAGCTAAAAAAAAGGGGGGAGGGGAAGAATATAAAGGTTTTCAAAATAACATATAAAGAAAACATGGGAGTTACATTTGGCGTTATAGAATCTACGGTAGAGTTCCTAATTCTAATTATTATTCAGATCTTGTACATGTGGCCTCTCTCAGTGGCGTATGCAGAATTTCATTGAGAGGTTCTAGAACTCAGTCTCATACACTTTCGGAATACGCCTGATTTTAATATCTCCTATATCTTAATATAGTCAAAGTTTATTTTCCTCATACTTGGCTCAAGGGTAGGGCTAAAACCTCGAAACTGTCCCTTTGCGTACGCCACTGGTACTAGTTGTATTTCGTCGTAATAATAATGCTAATTGTATTTCCTAATATTTTAAGTTTAGCTCAGTGATTCTCTACAGTGTTTTCCCCGGAATCCGAACGAAAAATTCGAGCAAGTTTTCCCTCGCCATCCGAATGTTTGTTTGGAATCCGAACTCCTAGCAGGTTTTACGTGTGTTTCCCTGTGATTGCGCCATCCATATGCTTTGTCTTTAAACTTCTTGTAGAAAGTCATACTGAAAGCACTTCGTATGGCTCTGGCTAGTTCAATTATCTTTTCATATTTTTTTTTTTTTTTTTTACATTTTTATTCGAATATTATTATTTTTAATACAGCACTTTATCTTAAACTTCAGTATATTAACTGTGAAAATCGTTTTGAAAATACAAGTTCGTGGATCTAGGAACAGATTAATGCAATTTATGTTATTTTAAAGCGGAAAATTTTTCTTGGAACTCGAACGGGACTATGGAATGGATTCATTCAGATTCCGAGATGTCACTGTAATGTTAAACCTTACGGTAAAGAAACATGACATTCTCTTCGTGCTTTATTAGTCTTGTAGTCCCATCCAGAGATGTCCCTTTTTGCCTAACTTCACTCACCCTTACGCTCATGTCATCGATCCATCATCACATCCACTCAATCTCACAGTCACGTCATTTCGGCATCACGCTTACATTATTTGAACCTTACCTTCACATAGCCAGTCTGATATTACGCTTACTCAACGTCATGCTCCAATATCAATTCGATATCACGCTTACATTATTTGGACCTTACCTTCACACAGCCAGTCTGATATTACGCTTACTCAACGTCATGCTCCAATATCATTTCGATATCACGCTTACATTATTTGGACCTTACCTTCATACAGCCAGTCTGATATTACGCTTACTCAACGTCATGCTCCAATATCATTTCGATATCACGATTACATTATTTAGACCTTACCTTCACACAGCCACTCTGATATTACGCTTACTCAACGTCATGCTTCAATATCATTTCGATATCACGATTACATTATTTAGACCTTACCTTCATACAGCCAGTCTGATATTACGCTTACTCAACGTCATGCTTCAATATCATTTCGATATCACGCTTACATTATTTGGACCTTACCTTCATACAGCCAGTCTGATATTACGCTTATTCAACGTCATCCTCCAGCATCATTTCGATATCACGCTTACATTATTTAGACCTTACCTTCACACAGCCAGTCTGATATTACGCTTACTCAACGTCATGCTCCAATATCATTTCGATATCACGATTACATTATTTAGACCTTACCTTCACACAGCCAGTCTGATATTACGCTTACTCAACGTCATGCTTCAATATCATTTCGATATCACGATTACATTATTTAGACCTTACCTACACACAGCCAGTCTGATATTACGCTTACTCAACGTCATGCTCCAATATCATTTCGATATCACGCTTACATTATTTGGACCTTACCTTCATACAGCCACTCTGATATTACGCTTACTCAACGTCATGCTTCAATATCATTTCGATATCACGCTTACATTATTTGGACCTTACCTTCACACAGCCAGTCTGATATTACGCTTATTCAACGTCATGCTTCAATATCATTTCGATATCACGATTACATTATTTAGACCTTACCTTCACACAGCCAGTCTGATATTACGCTTATTCAACGTCATCCTCCAGCATCATTTCGATATCACGCTTACATTATTTGGACCTTACCTTCATACAGCCAGTCTGATATTACGCTTACTCAACGTCATGCTTCAATATCATTTCGATATCACGATTACATTATTTGGACCTTACCTTCATACAGCCAGTCTGATATTACGCTTGTTCAACGTCATCCTCCAGCATTATTTCGATATCACGCTTACATTATTTGGACCTTACCTTCACACAGCCAATCTGATATTACGCTTATTCAACGTCATCCTCCAGCATCATTTCGATATCACGCTTACATTATTTGGACCTTACCTTCACACAGCCAGTCTGATATTACGCTTACTCAACGTCATGCTCCAATGCCATTTCGATATCACGCTTACATTATTTGGACCTTACCTTCACACAACCAGTCTGATATTACGCTTACTCAACGTCATGCTCCAATGCCATTTCGATATCACGCTTACATTATTTGGACCTTACCTTCACAAAGCCAGTCTGATATTACGCTTACTCAACGTCATGCTTCAATATCATTTCGATATCACGCTTACATTATTTGGACCTTACCTTCACACAGCCAGTCTGATATTACGCTTACTCAACGTCATGCTCCAATATCATTTCGATATCACGCTTACATTATTTGGACCTTACCTTCACACAACCAGTCTGATATTACGCTTACTCAACGTCATGCTCCAATGCCATTTCGATATCACGCTTACATTATTTGGACCTTACCTTCACAAAGCCAGTCTGATATTACGCTTACTCAACGTCATGCTTCAATATCATTTCGATATCACGCTTACATTATTTGGACCTTACCTTCACAAAGCCAGTCTGATATTACGCTTACTCAACGTCATGCTCCAATATCATTTCGATATCACGCTTACATTATTTGGACCTTACCTTCACACAACCAGTCTGATATTACGCTTACTCAACGTCATGCTCCAATGCCATTTCGATATCACGCTTACATTATTTGGACCTTACCTTCACAAAGCCAGTCTGATATTACGCTTACTCAACGTCATGCTCCAATGCCATTTCGATATCACGCTTACATTATTTGGACCTTACCTTCACACAGCCAGTCTGATATTACGCTTACTCAACGTCATGCTTCAATATCATTTCGATATCACGCTTACATTATTTGGACCTTACCTTCACACAGCCAGTCTGACATTACGCTTACTCAACGTCATGCTTCAACATCATTTCAATAACATATTCACTAGACATCATTGACATCAAGCTTCACAAATAGTGTTCATTCAACTTCTTTTTCACGCTCACTTTGTGAAATTGAGATCAAGTCAACGTGAGTTCTGAGCTCGTAAGAGCTGACCTCAAGAGTTCGGACACTTATGGTCACCTAACAGCGACGTCACTGAGTGGGGACAAGGAACAATTTCCCTTATTTCAGATAATAATATACTAATGAAATACTTAGAACTTTACTTACATAAGAGGGTAATCTCTTTTTCCTTTCCTAATCAAAATTATAATGTCTCTCCTGATTGGATACGAGACGAGAAATAAGTTTTACTGTCCCATCCCGTCTCGTTTTGTAAATTTTTATACAAAATTATGCCCTGATTTTTTTTTATCGTAATTTAATTTAGAATTGATCAGAATCATTCCGGGCCGCAAGAGCTCCACGAAGGGTGTGATATAACAAAGGGCGTGATTAGCCTTCAGTTTGCTAGTTACTCACTCCCAGACCCTGCATTTGCTCGGCCTACGACCTCGCACCTTATATTTCAGCCTTTCTTTCCGTTCTTCGTAAGGCAAGAATACGTTTATGCATTATTCTTTGCGAAAAAGTTTAACTCATTTCTCCCTCTAGAATAAACATTTAAGTCAAAGTGAAATGGCAAAAACCCGTGTAAGCCCAAGTGATAAACTGTGTTCAAAAATTAATTCCAAATGGTTTACCCGTTTTTTCCTTATGATGAAATTGACAACCTCGAAGTGATTTTTATATGTTGAGGAAAAGATTAGAAATTGCCCCTTCTCTCGTTAAAAGTAGAATATACGGAAACATTGTGGTAGAATTTCTGAAAGCGTTGTGGTATATGATCCTTGTTTCGAAAAAGACGTTTATATATCACATTTCATATATTTAACGCGTTTCTAATCTTAAGGGATTTCGAGATACAGCCATCTTATTTTAACAATTCTAACGCGTACCCTTTTATCTTCCCTCTGTTTTCTTCCCTTGTAGGCAGTGTTACAGGGGCGGATCCAGGACGAACTTCGGGGGGGGGGGTTGTAATACTGCTACTTAGAGCTATTTTTAAGAGCTCCAAACTATGGATGGGTTTTATTTATACATAAAATAAGAAGGTTTCCTCTTCTGGGGGGCGATCGCCCCGATCATTCCCCCCTGGATCCGCCCCTGCAGTATTAGAAGTGGGAAAAAAACAGTGGCGGTATGTTTTATCACGATTTTAACTCGACATACCGGCTATTTAAATGTTGAAATACAGTGACGGTATGTTGCCTAAAAGATTGCATTGCTATTTACATAATGACTGAAAACCACCGGAGTGCTTCTCTTTAGTTACGTGGGGGGACATAGAGAGACTTTGATCCTTCGCCAATTATTTTCTTTAAAAAAAAAATAAACTATCTCCTTATGTTGTATTATAGAGAATTATACACAAAAATGCTCAAAAACCGAGTTTCCATATTAACAATTTCCTGCGAGGAAGCTCCCGGACCCCCAACTCGACTAAGGGGTATTTCAAACCCCCGGGAGAATCGTCCCCACAGCAGACAACCCCTAAATACGCTCGTACTCAAAACACGACATTTATGTGAATTAATACCAGAAGACACACGAAAGAAACAATTCAATATGGCACATCAAAATATAAAACTAGATGAACTTCTTTAAATACATCTCATTTTAAAAACAAAAGATAGGAAAAAGTTATCAAAAATCTTGGTGTTGTCAACTTAGAAATTACTTCTACATAAGAACTAAAATCTCTTTACGTGCAAAGCTATTCGTCATTTACTGTGTATAAAAATGGATTTATTAAAGATATTTAGCATCTACTCTCCAGTGACGGTATGTCTTGATCACTGAAATACCAGAAGCGGTATGCCTTTATCACTGAGAAACCAGAGGCGGTATGGTATACCACCGCATACCGTCTCACTTCGACCACTGCTTGTAGGAGAAATATATATATTAAAATTTTAAGCACGCCTTTAATTATTTGAAATCAAAAGTCTAAATACATAATTTCACGTCTTTAACCTTAAAGGATTTCGTGATATGATCATCCTGTTATATCAATTGTAATCCCACTCTTTTTCTTTACATTTTTCTTCCTTTTAGGGGTAATATTAAAAAACGGCAAAACATGCGTCTAATTATTTCAAATGGAAAGACCATATACAAAATGTGACGTCTGAATCCTTCAGAAATTCGGCGATATGGACATTTTACTATAATACTAGCCACCCCTATTCCGTCATCCTTTCTTGTCGAATATCGAAAAAAAATCCTTCCTTAGTGGTACTGTACATTTCAAATCCTATGCCCTATCCAAATTTCAACTTTCTAGCTTAAGCGGTTTGGCCTGGGTTTGATCGACCAGTCAGTCACTCTCTCAGGACTTATTCTTTTATATTGCATTATTTTGCTTGATGGAGTCTAATAAAAGCCTGACAAACCTTCACCATTTATTATAAAAATAGTGTTTTATAAAAATTTACAATGTTCTTCTAAATAATACGAAGTTTATAAGATGTTTTCCACTGTAAGGACAAAACTTCAGCAAATGAAAAGTAGCTTCAGATTAAAAAGATAAAATGTCCTAGCCCACAACGGCGCCGAACAGTTGTTCAAAGGATATTTCCCTTACTCATCGCTGTTTCAGAAGATTGTGTACATTAAGGATTACTCCTTTGCTCATTGCAGCCTTCGGAGTAGATAGTTATAGGAATACTCCTCTGCCCATGGCAGCGTCAGGAGTTGAGACTCCGTAATCCAAGGCGGTCTCGAGAGATAGTGTAGAAAGCTTAGCGATCAGCACTGGAACTGATGCCTCTGTTCACTTGAGGTCCACGTTTATGGATGTTCTCTGAAGGAGAGGTCCGTGAGGAGAGGATCGGCCATCTTCGGTTTCCTTTTCCGAACCAACTTCGTATCTTCCTGGTATCCTTCTATCTTCTGCTGGTGATTATGTTTTGAACACAATAACACACTTTCGTAATTGAAGCATATGTTTATAGTTGCTGCTTACACCTGAGGGATGAAACCTTACAATATAAAGAGAAGTTTAAACCATATTTATTATTGGAATATATTGTGTATCTTTAAATGTTGTTAAGTGCTCTGTATTATCTTCATAAAATGACATTATTAATGTATAGTTTTATATTGTGAATTATATAACAGTGAAACATGGTTTGAGATTCAGGATTTGGGTGAATTAGTGTTGTCCTCGAGTCTAGAGAAATTCCTCGGCTCGCCTTGAATTTAAAAAGGTACTTCTCACGTTTGAGAGACGAGAATAGACTAAAAATGTCTCGTCTCGTGGACAACACTACCTGTCATCTACCATTGCTAGGTAAATCGGCTAGAACCTACCTTCAACCACATTCACATAACTTTACCCTTTTATCTTTCACTTTATATGATACCTCCCGTACAAATAAAACTATATTTTCGTTCGCAGAAGGAGAGATGTACGGCATTGATTTTATGTGGGTCATTCTACACCACAGCCTCGGAAATAGCTCCGTTTTCTCTTTAATTATAAAGCTTTGAAAAGCGGATACCACAAAACACAAAGGGAACAAAACAACACAAAAGCGACTAAATTCTCTCTAACGCAACATTTGATTATCCTTGTTTCTCTCTTTATTATTGCGTATTTCATTCATCGCACTTAATTGGCAGCGGATTAGCTCTTCACGCAAGGGCATTCTTCACATTAATAGCCTTTGAATAGCATCAGTTATTTTGTTATGCTTCTGAGTTCATTTTATGATAGGTTAATTAAACACTTACAGCTTACAGAAGAGTTTTATATTTCAATATTTTGCATATGTAATTATTCAACTAGAATTGAAAGCGTACCAATGGCCTAATACTATCATTGGCCTTAATATTATTTAAATAGGTGCACCGACTTTGATTATCTCTTTTCAAAAACTATGCATTTCCGATGGTCCCTATATATTACTCTAGGAGCTGATGGTAATTTTTGTAGATACTATGAAATACTTCAAAGGATGTTGTGTTAAATCCTCCAAAGTAACTTGCATACAGGCAACCACACATTCTTTAGCGTGGTTATGGTTGCATAACAGCACAGGGGTTGTACTGCGAAGTTTCGGAACACTTTCATTGAATAATATAATAAAACAAGTGGGTTACCTATGGAAAGCCGGTTAAGATTATTTTTTAAAGTTTTATAATTATTGTATACTAGTTGAATATATCCATGCTTCGCACGGAGGCTGTATTTGGAAGTCAACGCCTGTGAGAATATGACCATTGATATAAGCGACCGCGAAAACTATGGGTTTGACACTAATATCGATCATTTTGGGCTATTTTTTTTTTTTTACATATCTCGGATTCCCCCTCCCTCCGCTGACTCCCGGCCTGCATCTAATTGTAACTAAATTTGCAAGTCATCGCTAATGGAAGTGTCACCATTGATTTCAGCGACAGCGAAAACTATGGATTTGACACTAATATCGGTCATTTTGGATTACTTTTATATGTCTCGGTGCTCCACCCCCCCCCCCCCCGTGACCCCCGGCCCGAGCCGAATAGCGTGAATTTGGAAGTTAATGCGATCGGAGTTTCACCATTGATATCAGCGACCGCGAAAACTATGAATTCGACACTAATATCGGTCATTTTCTACTACTTTTACATGTCCCAGTAAACGCCTCCCTGAGACACCCCTGGTTCGAATTTTGACAAAAACGTTTAACTCTGGTCTGGAGCCTGGACCAAAGTATTCGTGACTAAAACTTGGTAACTCTCGGTCAATTTGTCTGGTTCCCAAGCCGGTTCCGGTAAACGCCCCCTTGAGACCCCCCTGGTTCGATGGGCCGCGGTGGCTCAGTGGTAAAGCGTTCAGCTCTGGTGCTTGGGGTCCTGGGTTCGATCC